>NC_059432.1:96786123-96968623 GCF_021028975.2 Sphaerodactylus townsendi
GCTGGTGCCCCAGTAGGTGCGTAGTAGCCCCTCCACAGAGTATGAAAGAAGAGGAAAAAGTTTTTTTGGATTATACTAACTGAGGATTTGTATGGTTACATAAATTAATGATTTGTATAATTAGAGTGTCTAAGGACGATATATGAATAAGGATAAACAATTGAGATTGTGTAACAATTTCTTAAGTGTTAAAAACTATGATTGGGATTTAAAATGTTGACTCTTTCCGCACAAATCTCCTAAAGCATTTGGAAAACATTTTCAATTTGTCCCTTTACGTATGTATGTTTGCACTCATCCCCTCAAAACCATTCATGGCCACCATTATGTTTTTCCCCCCTTTTTAAAAGTTAGTTGATGAATTGATGCTTCCGTGATTCAAAGCTTCATCTGCAATTCTCCAAACCTTGAATAATTGATGTTTCAAAAATTACTGCCCCAAAAATAAAATAATAGAAATGCTCAAAAAACAGGCGAGGGGAAACAGAGCGAAAGCTCGGCAAATGGTTCCAAAGAGGAAGTTCAGGGAAAGCAGACAGGTGTGGAAACCATCTTAATGTGATCGCACAGCAGTGAAGCTGTTTGGAAAACATCTCTGCCTAAAGAACGGTTTTTAAAGGGGATTCACTGAAAATATTTTGAGTCTGGAAATAAAACATTTTCAGAACCAAAGTAGAGATTCCCTTTACTTGCCATGGCTAGTAGCCGTGGATGGACCGCCCCTCCATGAATCTAACTCCTTTTATAAAATTAGAATTTCCAGCAACAAATGAAAGACTGCCCCTTGGCTTCTGGGGTAGTCTCCATTTTCTGCGGGTGAGACACGCAAGTGGGCAGTGGCATGTAATTCTCTTTGCAATCCTGTAACACCTTTTGGTGAGGAATTAGCAGTGGCATTTCCTGAGGTTATATACAGTGGTGGGATCCAAAAATTTTAGTAACAGGTTCCCATGGTGGTGGGATTCAAACTGTGGCGTAGCACCAATGGGACGGGGGGGGGGCACGACGGGGGCGTGGCCGGGCATTCCGGGGCGGGCCATTCCTGGGTGGGGCTGTGGCAAGGACGCAGCTGCTGTGCCAGTCCTTGAGCGGGAAACGAATGCCCGCAGGCGCAGGCTGCCACGCACGCCGGTGCACCTCCTGCTAGACTGCTTCAAGTTCTGCACGCTACTGCTGAGAGGAGGGCCGTAACTAAGGCAAAAATCACATGGCAAAATCACCAATTAGTAACCCCCTCTCGGCACACACAAATAATTAGTAACCTACTCTCGGGAACCTGTGAGAACCTGCTGGATCCCACCTCTGGTTATATACTTCCAATTGGTAGATAGGAAAGTTGACTTGTTTTCCTTTCAGTTTGAAACTGAATTGAAGGGAGGGGAACGAAAAACAACATGTTGCTATAAAGGCCGGCATTTAAACTGCAGAAAACAGAAAATACAAACAACCCATCCCATGTTGGGGGCCATTATCTCAGTTAACATCATGAAGGATTCCAATCCTTTGCTAGCAAAGAGAAGCCCGAAGACCTGATTTCTCCAGCTGGAAGGATATATATGCATGGATGGTACCGGAAGATTAATCTTTGGCCAAGAGCATTCTCCTGTTGCTGGGAAGGATTAGTCAATTAAAACTGGAGGCCCTTTCCAAAGTCTGCTAAAGCATTCTGCTCGGGGTGCGTTTGTTTGCTTGCGTGCTTTGTGAAACTTTTAGATATGCTTCAACATTTTCCTGCTCCAAAATCTCACAATGCAACATTTATTTCACTTTCCCTCGCCCTTACATTTGCAGATCGTCTGACAAAGGAGTTACTGCATATAGTATTTTATGATATGGTGAAAAATAACATCTTGGGAAGAAAATGATTCTCAATAGTAGCTCAAGACCTATATACAAGACTGGGAGATGGTCTTCTCCTTTGAGACCCTCATATCATCTCTAAGTTCAACCGCTTGTGTGCCTGAGGACTGCCATAGCTTGCAGACCTGAAGTCACTGCTACCCAACGTAGCTCCACCTACTTCAAAAGAGATGTTGGGTTGCCAAGCATTAGAGACTCATGGAAGTATCAGGTCTCTGAGTGACAGCAAGGATGGCAGGAAAGTGGCCCTGTTACTTGGACAATTAGGACCAGGTTGGTCAAGGAGTTCTCATGAGACCAGGAAGCCAGAGAGGCCAGAGAGAACGGGGGTTGTAAGAGCTCTGTAAACCCTGTAGCTCTGGACCAAGGAGGACACCTTGCTCAATCCTTCAGGTACTGGAGGAGATCCTGGGTGTAAGCAAACTCTCTCCCTATTGGTGCAGCACAGACCCAGCCCGTCACATTAAGAACTTCCTCCATGCATTCAGATACAAACATCACATACAAAAGGTGTTTGTAGCAAGTGTTCTTCTGATTTAGAATTTCCATCATCCACAGCATCACTAGGAATGGTCCTTAAGGACAATTCACGGGACCAAAGTACAAGCAAGTAGAGGCCTCAGGAAAACCACAACAACCACTTAATGCAAATTGAGAAAGGTTGCCTCTTTTGTGCATTTTGCCTCTTTTGCGTATTTGAGGGACGTTGTCTCTTTTGTGCAGATTATCGTTTGACAGTCAATGCATTTGACGAGGAGTAAACTTCATTTGCCTCCTGGAAGGCATTCTTTGGAAAGCAATGGAGCAACCAGATTACCCCTCTGCTCATCAGTTGGTTGTAATTCAGTTCCCTTGAGGTTGCTACTCACTGGAGGTCACATTTCAGTCCTGGGAGCAGCCTCTGGACAACTTGCAAAAGTGATATAAAGCATTTTTGGTTCAGACAGGATTTGACGCTGAATATATTATCACTTGTTAAGGAGCTGCCCTGGCACCCAGCCTGTAGCATAGTCCTCAAACAGCTGATGACCAGCTGTACAACAGTGGTCTTAAACCTATCAGGCACACTGAATGAAAAGGAGAGAGGGAGGAGAGAGAGGATTCAGTACAGAATTAAGGATGCCCCTGGCTGGATCAGCACATTTTGAAGGCCGGGTCACCACTGCAAATTTCAGTGAGGAAATCAAAATGTTCTTCTGAGAGAGGAAAAATGAAGAACATAAGCAGAACATAAGCGGAACATAAGCAGAACATAAGAACATCTATCTCGTCACGCACAGGTGTCAAACTCACGGCCCTCCAGATGTTATGGACTACAGTTCCCATCATCCCCTGCGAGCATCATGATGGCAGGGGATGATGGGAACTGTAGTCCATAACATCTGGAGGCCGCAAGTTTGACACCTGTGAATCGAGTGCAGCCGACGATGGCCAGTCAGTTACCATACAGGGCCCACAAACAGGGCATACAAGTCCTCTCTATAATGGAGATTCCCTTTACTCACCATGACTAATTGGACCTACTGCCATGAATCTAACTTCCTTTTAAAGCCATCAATGATCATTGACATAACTATGAGTTCCACAATTTAAATGCTCACTGAATAAAGAAGCATTTTCAATATTTAGAATATTGTGATTAATTTTTTTTAAAAAAAAATCTGTATAGTGCCATTACTTTCCTTTCTATATCTCAGAACAACCTTTAGCAATATCATCCACAGAGGACAGTCTTTCTCTGAAACTAGGGGACCTGTGCCTTTGGTATGCCTTTTCAGGCTGTAGATGTCTTTAACTGCTCATAACCAACAGCCACTCAGTGTCAAGAATCTGTAAACTGACTAGCGGTGTAAAGCTCCGTCCGCACATGAAGAATAATGCACTTTCAATCCACATTCACAATTGTTTGCAGGTGGATTTTGCTATTCTGCACAGTAAAATCCAGCTGCAAAGTGCATTGAAAGTGTATTAGAGCAAAACTGGCCTAAGAGCTCCTGCGGAAAAAAAACCCCACATATTGTCTGAAACCTGTTGGAGGCAGCTCTGCTTCCCTTTGATCCTTTTAAATGACATCCTTGGTTAAAGGCTACTGTACCCCTTCTGTACATCCTGACAATGAAGGTTACAGAGTAATATAATAACTCCCAAGCTAAATAAAACAAATGCTTCATCTAAATCAGCATCCAAAAATGGATGAGTGGAGAATTGCATCAATCATGGCACATATAGATGTAGTGCCAGGTTACTCTATTCCCTATCCTTTATTGACTCAGAGTTAGCATAAAGACTAGAAGGATGTGGGTTCAAATTCTGCCTCAACCGAGGACTCATAGGCTTTATTCACACTTAATGACAAATTATAGTTTGTCCACAGAAGTCAGCATTTGAAGTCCTTGGTCATGTGCGCTCCCATTCCCGCCCTCTTCTACTTGTGCACTACTTAGCTGTTAAAGGACTCCTTGTTTACAACCAACCAGAGTTTGCTGTGATATCGAAATGGGATAAAATGGCAAGCTGTGGTTTGTTTTCTTGCCTAAAAACCAAGATTCCAAACCAAAATTGTACTATGCCATGGAATACTGGTTCGTAGGTAAGAAAACAAGACTTGGTTTGTTGCATGTGTCAGACTTTAGAGCAAACTGGAGTTTGTGGCACACGGAGTCTTCAATATGTGAGTTGGAAGAAGGAGGGGAAGTGCATGAGCTTGAGGATTTCCAAGGCTCATTCCCGAAATGACTGAAGCCATTATTTGTCAAGGCTATCATTCAAAATGTATTAACCATGCAGACAAGGTCTTTTAGTCATCTTCAGCTGGGATCCCATGGAGAGTTACTTCAGTCTAAGCCCACTGAAATGCTCAAACTTTAGTAGTGTAGGATCACCCTACTAAACAATAAAATCTTAAACAATCAAAATGGGAAAGCCCCTGTACCATATAATATTTAGATATGAGACTCAAAATGTAATCTAAACCAGAACTGAGGATCAGAAATAATCTCCTGATAATATATGGTTTTTAAATCCTAAAATGATATGATCATCTCATAAAAGAGGCCTCTAGATGATATTACTATAAAAATAAAACATAGCTGTCCTTCAAAAAGGAAAAAAACCCAGTTATGACTTACCAGGCCTACACATTACTATTCATTATCTTTGGCTGCCAACAAATATTCATGATAGACATGGCCCAGGGAAAGTTAAGCTTTTTAAAGTCTCTCTGGAACAGAAGACTGAAAAATGTTTGACTGCATGAATTACACTTAAAACTTCTTCTCCTTGAGTCCAACAGTAGACTATTTTTCAGGAAGAACTGGGAAGCATTTAAATCTGTGGATCTTTGGTTTGAACCAGCAGGGTTCTTCTTACATTCAAGATTTCTCCTTTGGTAAATGTGCATCAATATGCCTCACGGGGTTGTCAAGAGGTCATATAAAGACCATAAGGTATTTGGCAGCTTAAAAGTGCTTTGAAAACAGTGCCATGTATTCAGTAATCCACATCCATAGACAAATGAACCCTCCCCACAATTTTCTTCTTGGGGGGCAATCGGATTGTGCTCCTCTGGTGAAGGACTTGAGCAAAGTACACAATAGAGCACAAATGTTAAAATACAGCATGGTGAATTAAACCCCCTCTGGATGGTGGACCCTCAGGACAGCATAGGGGCAGTGATGTAACTACCAAGGGACAGGGTGGGGACAGGCGCCCCAGGCGGAGGCTGTTGGGGTCACCTGGAGGGGCAAAAAATCACCCCCACACCTCTCCTCCTTCCCCCCTCGCCCCGCCCAACCAGGCCTCACCACCAGCTAAGGTAAGTGGGGTGCGGGGGCCAGAGGCCGGGGGCCCATAGGAGGAGGGTGGAAAACTCAGAGTCTGCCCCAGGCTCCATTTTCCCTAGCTATGCCCGTGCATAGGGGGTAAAGGGATGTCTGCAATAGGAGAAGAATTATCAGAAATTGCCAGGCCTGCTAACAGAAAAGCTGATCCAATGGAGGTTCCCAAAGAGCCAGTACAATATAGTGGTTAAAGTGTTGGACTAGGATCTGAGAGACTTTATTTGAATCCATGCTCTGCCAAGGAAGCTTGTGGGGCAACCTGGGTCCAGTCACACATTTTCACAGACTGGGCACTTTTGCACATGCAGAATAATGCACTTTCAATCCACTTTCAATGCACTTTGCAGCTGGATTTTACTGTGCAAAATAGCAAAATCCACTTGCAAACAATTGTGAAAGTAGATTGAAAGTGCATTATTCTGCATGTGCGGAAGTGCCCCTAAGAGTTGTGGGGAAAAATTGAGGACAGGAGAATGACATAAGTGGTTTTGAGTCTCTGAGGGGGGGAAAGATGGGTTACAAATAAAGTGAATAAATTAATACATCTCTGTAGTTGTCTCCTTGGTAGTAGCACTAGAGCAGTGATGGCGAACCTTTTTGAGACCGAGTGCCCAAACTGTAATCCAAAACCCACTTATTTATTGCAAAATGCCAACACAGCAATTTAACCTGAATACTGAGGTTTTAGTTTAGAAAAAATGGTTGGCTCAGAGGCGTGCGTTACTCAGGAGTAAGCTTGGTGGTAGTCGGTGGCTTTGCTTTGAAGCAACCGTGCATCTCTAGGGTGAATCATGACCCTAGGCGGGTTTACTCAGAAGCAAGCCCCATTGCCAGCAACCGAGCTTACTCCCAGGTAAAGGATTGCGCTTTTGTTCTTCGCATGAAAATCAGTGGGGTTTAACAGCGCTTAACAGGATTACCTACACTGCTTCCCCAAAACTAGGTCTTAGGTTTAATGCTAATAATTGATCCCAGCGGCCCAGGCCAGCCTAGATGTGGGGGGGGGGGGCACTCTGTTTGCGCGTGCCCACAGAGAGGGCTCTGAGTGCCACCTCTGGCACCCGTGCCATAGGTTCACTACCACTGCACTAGAGCCACCCTGACACCTTTTTTTAGGATTAAACTATTGCATACATTTTTCCCATGTTTAAATAACACAACTGTCATCATCCCAAGCTAAATATTATAACCCAAGGTAAGTAAGTACACATTAATTTTCAGATTATTATTTACCTTTTCAAATAATAGAAGCATAAAAGCTTTGGGGGCAGAATGCGGGATCGGTGAGTGTCTTTAATTAATAAAGAGAGCAGAGCGTGTTAGAAACGCTGAGCCAGCCACGCTTTCTGTGTTATTTATCTATAGTTGTGCTTTGTTTTGACCTCACAGACAAAGAAAAAGCTGGGCTAAGCATGCTGCTGGAGCGGTCCAAATCGCATGGAAGCCACATGCTGCAGTAGGACGCCTGTCGGATAGACAATTAAAGTGGCCCAGGAATGACATATCCCCTCTTGCCAACATAATTAAGGTGTATTATTTGTCAGGGAGGTCAACGGTGAACAAATGTCCTAGCAAAGTGAGACTGAAAGACAGGGAAGGAGCAGATAATGAAATTCAGGGATGACAAATGGCTTTGAGTCTGACACAGTGGCATCTGACAGAAAGAGACATCCAGCCAGCCTGAAACTTTACTTATGCGGCAGTCAAAGCTGTTTCATTCCGGCTTCTGACTGAGAGACCCTTGTGCCAGACCGCTTACAACCTCGTTTTGTTTACAGCAATAAAAAGGATGACCAATTAAAGGATTCTGGGCTTATTTTTATTTTATTTTTTTAGCAAATTGGCTGCCTTGCTTTGAATCAGTTCACGAGACAATGAATAAATATGTGATTGGCCAGTGACCAATTCGCCGCCCGTTGAACGAGTGCCATGAGGGAATTCTCTGAGGTCGAGGCAGAAGGGTACAGCAATAAGACGATGGAATTTTGGTTCAGAGGGAGGGAGGGAGGGAGGGAGGGAGGGAGGGAGGGAGATGTACATTGCTCGATTGCCATTGGTTCTGCGTGTGAACTGATTCTATATAAATAGCACTGGGTCTGAGGTGATATACAAATCTGGCCTGAGGTTTTGATCTGCGAACCAGCGTTCAGAACAAGCCCAACAGCAATCCTCGGATAGCGGGAAGCAGCAACAAGCATTTTCATTTGCAGCAGCCCTCTTCAGATGACACGATACATAGACATGAATGAGCATACTGACCCTGCCTCCAAAAGATCACTGGAAAATGAGCAGGGGAAGGCTAGTGTTGCCAGCCGTTGGTTGGCTACAAGCAGAAGATGACAGGGCTGGAGAAAAACCATAGAGTTTGGGGAGGACCCTGGACAATGACTTTACTAAGGCAAAGTCACTTCTGGTTATTCACCAGAAGTGACATTGAACAGTTAGTGAATCTCTGGTTTTACCGCTCCTTTTTCCCTTGTCCCCCACACCAAGCAGAGCAGGTGGTAAATCTGCAGTGCAGGCTCTGTCCCCATGGCTGAAACGGACTCAGATTCACTTCATACCTTGTAGGTACTTTGTTCATGTTTTGACAACTACACTTAGGCAGATGGCAGAGCCGACAGCTTCTCTTTATCACTCATTCAAGATAATTTATTTAAGAGGCAGACTATTCTCTAAGCCATTCCTGCTGAAACCACTGGGTTTAGACTGCAGCACCTCTGCACAGGATTGCACCTTCAGTCTGTTGTGTCTAAGATGACCAAGAATTCAGTGACTCCATGAAGATCAGTAGATTTGTTGTAGCAGATGCTTTCGTGGATCAGAGCCTGCTTTTTCAGATTTAAGAAAGATTTAAGACAGATCAAACCTCTTTGGTTTTTAGGACCATTCACACTGCTCTGAGCTCCCTGGAGGAAGGGTGGAGTAAAAATTACTAAATAGATAAAGATCTTAAGACTAAGATCCTTTACTACTAGTCTCTTGTGAATTGCCCTACAAAGATATTCAATCATTTGATATTTCTCTTGATAGGTGTGGTATCTATCTGAAAGGAGGACCATTTTATTTTTGCAGTGGTATTAATAAAACAGTGGGGAAAAATTAATCATTTTCCCCTGCTGTTACAAAATTATGAGAATTTTTTTAATGTGAGATTTCTCTTGATAGGTATCATATCTCTCTGAAAGGAGGATCATTTTATTATCGTGGTGATGTTAATAAAATAAATGAGGAAAATGAGTTATTCTTTTCCCACTATTACAAAACTATGAGAATTTCTATAATTTCATCATTTTTGAATATTTGTAATTTTTAATAATAAAAAAGAAAGAAAATAAGAACAATAAAAAGACAACAGCTCACCTCTTAAGCACAATCTATAATTTCATTATCGATCTCTTCCAGAATAAACCCTACTTAGCTTCTGAGATCTGATGAGATCAGGCGATCTTTTTCAACCTAAAGATGATAGGAGACTTGTGAATTCATCCACCATTTCCTGGACTGTCTTGGCTCAAGAATGCTCTGCTCAGGTCCTAGTACATTGAGGACAGAACTAGATAGGCACTAGGATTTAAACGGAGCATTCTAAAACAAAGATTGTCAAGGAAATGGCAGATGAATTCTAAAATCTCCAGTCATCTTTATACTGAAAAAGGTATAGCCTGGGTCATTCATGTCAGGATCTTTCAGTATATATTTTTAAACCTCAAGATTAAGATGACCAGATGGTCACCTTTGTGAACCGGGACGGGGGGTGGGCGGCTGCACACGCAGCCGCAGGAGCGCATGGCCTTCTGGGGCGCTGCTGTTTCCCGCCCTGTCACAGGGCGGGAAACGGCAAGCCCCAGAAGGCCGTGCTCCTGCAGCCGTGCGTGCGGGAGGCTGCCGCACTGCCTTGCGCCCCAGAAGGCAGTGCGGCAGCCTCCCAAAAATCAGGACAATTGAATTAACCCGCGGGACACGGGACAAATTGTTTGAAGGCGGGACTGTCCCGCCAAAAGCGGGACGTCTGGTCAGCCTCCTCAAGATGTTCCCAGATATCCTTTTCTGAGTGATAAGCACAGAGCAAAGCTCGCTCTAGCATGGTTAAATAAACCAGTTCCAGAAGATTTCTCAGTGTCAAAGATTTATTCTTTTCAAAACTGCAGTTTCGGGAGAGGTTGTTTGGTTTAAGTCTTCCTGTCTGAGTTTTCTATAATTGTTACATTTGCTCATGTTTATCTACTTTTCGTTAAAACTTTCTTTCCTTTTTCTGTAACTTTTTGTTAATAAAATAAGATGAGTTTTCTGTTGGTTCTATTTTTCATATTTTGACTGAAACACCACAATAAATCTCCTATGCATTGGGGGAAGGAAACAAATGGGAACAAGGCAAAGAAAGTAGAGGCCTCCAATCCACTGAGTTCAGTGGGACTGAAATGCTTACTAGCGTGCTTACGTTCCACTGACTGCGGTAGGCCTCACCGGCTATCTCAGGGTGATGCCCAGTAGATTTACCTATACCTGGTTGCACATTGCACAGAGCATGTTTAATCATAGGCTCAGATTAGAGTGCCAGAGGCAAGACATCCGCATTAAAAAGTGATCTTTCCTTACTGACGCTGCCAATATAGCATTTCCAGCAACTTTGGAACTGGCACAAGCGATAATATATTCTTATGATATTAATATAACATGTCTGCCAGTTTTACGGTTTTTAAATGGAGGGGGAAATTACTTCATTCCATTTTTTACCATACCTTGAAAAATCATGACCAGTATTAATAAAGCATTGGAATCTCTGTATTTATGAAGAATAGATGCTTAAGATTTTTTTTTCAAGCGGTCCCTTTATTGATTGGAGGGCTCTTTTTGTCCATTACAGCAATAAAACACAACACTGACGTGATGCTGAAAACACGAAGCTCTAGAGAGGGGACCGCTGGAATCCAATCAGCAAACACTTACTCCAGAGTACCACCACTTATGTTAGACTTTAAGGGGGTGCTTTATATGGCGCTCCATCGTTCCTCCCCCAGACGTTCTCCCTGCGGGTATAAGCAAAACATGTGCCCAATCCTGCAATCAAGTTAATGTCAGATAACTAACACGACTCGGACATGGAGCACCCTCATTTGTATATGGTTCTGTCAGAGAATACATGGTTCTGGTCAGTATCTCAACAGGAGACCTCACAGGTAACCCTCTGCATGTCACCTGGCTCTGCAGAAGAAGTGGCATATCAGTGTCTAAAATAAAAAAAATTAATACATTCTCTGCTATTAGAAAACTAGCAAATCAGGAACGAGCTGGGCAAGGGTTTTCTCCCTGACAAGGTATTGTAGGGTTCCAGAGTACGGTTAGGGGGTACATGAAACGGTGGCCTTGCCAAAGCTAAGCATGCCTGGTACTGGTCACTACCTGTCCAGGAGACCTGGAAATGTTATGCAAGCCAGTATAAGATCTATGAAGGAATAAATGCTGGGTATAAAAGCAATGTGGTTGAGAATGAGCACTTTCCACAAACCAGTGAGCCAGCATTGTGCCTGGAAGAAATGCTATGTATAGGAATGTGAGTCAGGGATGATGGTGTTCTGTATGAACATGGGTTTAGTGGTTCTGGTTGGATAATGTGCTTGTCAGATGGATCTCCTGAGTCACTCTGTCCCTCACCCTCACTGTTCTAGGAACCAGAAATTTAAAAATTGTGCAGGGAAATAGGAAAATTATTCTACAACCATGTAGGGTTGCCAATTCTGGGTTGGAAAATTCCTGGAGATTTGGTTCTAGGCCCCTTCTGCACATGCAGAATAATGCACTTTCAATCCACTTTCACAATTGTTTGCCAGTGGATTTTGCTGTTCCGCACAGCTGCAAAGTGCATTGAAAGTGGGTTGAAAGTACTTTATTCTTCATGTGAGGAAGGGGCCCTAAAGAAATACCAGAAGTGGCCTATTTAGTTCAGATTTTAAAACTGGGGAAAATTTAATTCAGATTAATCCCCCATCTGAGATTAGTAACCAGTGTGTGTTGTTTGGATTTGATCAGTTCCTTTCCAGATACACTACCTAGGCACCAATAGTAAAATATTATATAGGGGGGGAAAGGGTAATATGAAGGATCATATTCCAGATGTCTCCAATTTAACTGTGTCTGCTGAATAAGATCATCATCAAAGGCCTACTTTCTGTTCCCCTGTGTTAAGACTCTAGATTTCTCAGTACCAGAGTCAGCGCCTTTTCAGAAGTGGCTCCTAGGCTGAGGAACTTCCTCCCAACAAAGGTTTACCTGACACTAGATTTACAATGGATTAGGAGAATACATTTCATTTTCTCAAGCCCTTTAGAGATCTCAAAGAACAAATAACCCCCCTTTCCAGTCATTCTCATTGTGCCATGTTACTCTGATATCAGGTGACCAGGGCAATAGATCGATTGGGAGTTCAAGGTAGGTACTGGGTCAGGAAAAATTGAAAAATCAGTGGTCCGTTCTGACTGGCAGAGGCTCTACATACAGTCAAGCAAAGAAAGGCATTTGAGAAGACCTGCAACCTGTAATTCTTATTAACTAAAGATGCCAGTTATTCATTCTTAGTATTATAATTAATTAGGGCTGTCAACCAATTACATAATTTTAGTTGATTAATTGTGTGCCTTTTGACCAATTACTATGTTGAATACATTTGCATAAAGTAGCAGATGACCACAATCTCAGTCTAGATGCTTTTTTTCCTGAGGATATTAAAAAAGCATGTGGTAACTTACAATTTTTAAAGGAAAACCTATAACGCTTTCTTTGAATTGAAGGCCCTCCTTTCTTTTCCCTTACCGTTTAGCTGTTGAATGGAACTTGCTAAATACACTGGAACTCAACATTACAGTTTTTTAAACAAATAAATAGAAAGAAGTATGGATTGGTTTCCTGTTTTATTGTACTAACTGTTGTTTTAATGGATTTTCAGTTTTTATAGTTTCTAGTAGATGGAGCTTGTGCATTTTTATCTGTACATTATTTATTGTATATAGCTATCTGCTCCACCTGTTTTTTGGGGTTTTTGGAGTTTGGGTTTTGTTTGTATTTTGTGGGGAAACTTTGTGCTATTCGGAGCCCTCTTGGGATAGGGTGGTATATAAAACTAAAAAATAATAAATACATACATACATACATACATACAATATGAAGAAGAAGAAGAAGAAGAAGAAGAAGAAGAAGAAGAAGAAGAAGAAGAAGAAGAAGAAGAAGAAGAAGGAGGAGGAGGAGGAGGAGGAGGAGGAGGAGGAGGAGTTTGGAATTATATCCCCCCTTTCTCTCCTACAGGAGACTCAAAGGGGCTTACAATCTCCTTGCCCTTCCCCGCTCACAACTGTGAGGTAGGCGGGGCTGAGAGAGCTCCGAGAAGCTGTGACTAGCCCAAGGTCACCCAGCTGGCGTGTGTGGGAGTGCACAGGCTAATCTGAATTCCCCAGATAAGCCTCCTCAACTCAGGCAGCAGAGTGGGGAATCAAACCTGGTTCCTCCAGATTAGAATGCACCTGCTCTTAACCTCCTATGCCACTGCTGCTCCTATAAAACATTTATAGCCTGTCTTTTTGTTCAAGGTCGCTTACAATAATAATAATAAATATATTTTCATTTTAAAAGCAAAAATAAATTACATTGTCGTCTCTCTCATGTCACATTATCATCTCTCTTGTGTCCTTCAGGTCCTTCCTCATAAGTGACGACTTTGGCACAACCAGGGTTGTCAACTCTGGCTTGGTCAATTTCTGGAGATTTGGGGCTAGTACCTGGGGAGGGAGCTCAGTAGGGATATTATGCCATAGCCCCCACCCTCCAAAGTGGCCATGTCCTCCGGGGGGACTGATGTTTGTAATCTGAAGATCAATTGTGATTATGAGATATCTCCTAGCTTCAGGTAAGGAACCATACAACCCCTTGAGCCTGATCTACTCCTGGATAGGGTTACCAAGTCCAGGTTGGGAAATACTTCGGAATTTTGAGAGTAGGGCCTGAGGAGGGGAGGGTCTTTAATAATGTATAATTATAGCATTATGCATCATTGAAGTCCACCCTCCAAAGTGGCCATTTTCCACAGGTGAACTGTCACCTGGAGATCAGTTGTAATAGTGGGAGATCTCCAGCTACTACCTGGAGGTTAGCAACCCTACTCCTGTGCTCCTTCTCGTGTGGCTTCCCCTATGTTGAATCTTAGCTAGCAAGATACCTCAGTACAGGGCCCTTTTGTGTGATTACTTTGCAAAATGCCATGCAAATTGACAATGTAGTGTAAATAAGAATAACAGGATGGCAGCCGTGGAAAGGAACCTCAGCTAGCTGCTGGCACTCGTCTACATATTTTACCTCAGGGTCCCAGACTTTCAAGCGTGTGTTTGGAAGCTTCCTACAAGGTCAGAGGACTGCTTTGCACAAAGGACAAAAAGCAGAATATTTCAGTTGTCTAAAGATAACAATCAGCTGGTTAAACATTACAGTCCTATCTACCTATCATAATGCTCATGTTCTGCTCACCTGATGCACACAAAAACAGCAGGTATACTTCTGTTCTTTTGGAGAGATGGTATCAAAAGTGCCTCCCATTAAATGGAGCCGAATAACCTGATAGAACACGGAGGTCCCTCTACAGTCACGTGAAAATGAAAACACCCAGCAATTAAGAGACACAGTGATACAAAATGATACAGTGGGTAAGAAACAGACACAAGCAAGGAATAAACATATCTTACTAGAAGAAAAGTTCGTTGTCATTCACCATCTTTCTCCACAAAAGGAAGTGGCTTACAATTACCTTCTCCCACCCCCCACCCCCAAAAAAGCAGGCACTTTGTGCGGTAGCCAGGGCTGAGAGAGTTATGAGAGAACTGTGACTTGCCCAAATTCACCCAGCAGACTTCATGTGGAGGAGTGGGGAATCAAGCCGCTACTCTTAACCACTACACTATACTGGCTCTCCTACAACCTCTCTTGTCTGTGAATGCTACAGGTGAATGCTATGGATACAGATCAGTGGTATTCACTCCTCAGCTCACAGAAAGCCACATTCACAATTTTCATCAACTAAAAAGAACCCAGCAGGAGATAGAGGAAGGAGGATACTTACTGCATGGGGTGGGGGGGTGGGGTGGGGATCACCACATGATATCCTCACTTCTGGTGCAACTCAAAAGCACTTAATATACAGACCCACCTCCCGTCTGGGTCTTGGAAACATAAAGCACCAAACAAACACAAATCTAGACCCACCTCTCACCTGGATCATAGTAAGATACAAACAATAAACAAACAAAAAGTGGAACACCCTCACTCTCCTTCCTCCCAGGACAGCAGACCACACACCTCAGTCTTCTCTTTGGATAACTCCTAGAGTTGCCAGCCTCTGCGTGATGGTTGTAGATCTCCTAGACTTGCAACTGATCTCCAGGTGACAGAGATCAGCTCACCTGGAGAAAAATGGATGCTTTGGAGGGTGGACTCTATGGCATTATACTCCACTTAAGTCTTTCCTGTTGTCAAACCCCACCCTACTCAGAGTCCATGCCCAAAATCTCCAGGTATTTTCTACCGCTAGTAGCTCCCCTGCCATGGTACAACCAGATGGGGGCCAAGCAGTGCTGGTTCAGTGTTGCTTCCTGTTGCACCCAGGCTGTGGGATTTTCCAGATGGGGGGGGATTGGTAAATAGCAGCCTTGCAGGGGTCAAATTCAGATTAGAATCAGGGTGCAAGGGAATCCATCCATTTTCTTTAAACCATTTTCCATTGACCTAAGAGGCTGTTCATTGGCCCATTATGTCAAATGCCACCTGGGTCTTAACCTCAACAACAAGCTAAATATCAATGGGGAGGCATTGCAAGAGTATCTCTCTCTACCTCATACTGCTTCTTATTATTTTCAAGAGGTTACTAAAATAGAAAAAAAACTAGACTACATCTGAATGGCTGAGCAAATCAATCAGAGGGGCATACAAATTTCACAACTGAAAGAACAATGATAGGTCTACTATTATTTTCTAATAAAAGAGATAATGTCTCCACTTGATCTCTAGCCTCAGTGAAGATGCTGCATTCAAAAGTTACATGGTACAGAGTATCTACACTACCTGTACAGAAGAAGTCACATACTCGATCAGAGTAGGGTATCTTCTGACACCTCCCCTGCAAAACTCTAGATGGTAAGGCGTATAGCTGTGCCAGCATAAAGACATGCCTATACTATGGAACAGGCAAATATGAGCAGTATGCTGGAAGCTGGCCAAATGGATGGATGGGACACAGCATTCAGGATGAGATTACGGAACAAGTTTAGGACCACATAGCCATTTTGCTTTGACCACTTATTTGGAACAGACCGTGGGACGCCCACTTTGTGGAACTGCATGCAGGATTTCCCCAGTTAGCCTTCCCAAAAAAATTTGTCGGCCCATTTGTTTAATATGGCTTTTGAAATCAGTTGATTATTTTACATTGCCATTTTCCTCTTTTATTACAGCACTTAAATTGAAGCTCTTTGGAATCTAGGGTTGTTAGAGGCTATCCAAATTTTATAGACCTCTTGTTTAAAAAAAATAAAACTTCAATCTACTGTGGTGCTTTCACCTCTACGCTATTTCAAATCATAGTCTATGGCATGTTAAATTTTGTTTTGGCATGATTGTCTTTTAATGGTGTCCTTTGTGATATTTCTTGCTGCTCTGCATCACATAAACGGCCATAGCTACAAAAACCAAAGTCATTTTAGGCAATAAGGAAACGTCACTGTTCAGAAAACGATCCCACGTTTGCTTGGGCCTCACCAAAAAATGGTCTCAATGCACACAAAGGCTTTAAACAATGCAGAACACCAACAGTTTTTCAGAAACCCAAGAAGTCATTCTGACTCAGCTGGATTATCAACAGGGATGCAGGACGGGAAATGGAGCAAACAGAACACACACTTATAGTTAGTCACCAAGGAATCCCAGTTAAGTCCTGCAAAATGTTTTCAGATTATAAATCACTTAAAAAAAACCCAGACCACCTCCAATCAGCCCCCAAAACGTATGCACTTCTCAGTAAAAGGAATCAGCCTCTTATATCACCTGCCTTTCAATGCAGCCTTGTAGGCCACCATGAACAAGTTGACTGAAAGAGTCATAGAAACCAAACGCCCCTCCGGCCCAGGAGAATGTCATGGAAACACTGACGGCAAGGGGCGCCACCAGCAGTGATGAGAGAGCCCAGACGTTCCCTGAATGACCAAGAGAGACCGTGATGAGTTCCCAGGGTCCAGACCAAGAGACGGCCAGTAGCTCCTTCGATGAATGTTCAAGTAGCTCCTAAAATGAATGTTCAAGAATGCTTTGAAATTACCACCCAGCAACAAGCCCATTTTTAAAAAAAAACTGCTTAGGAAATTATTACATTGATCTCTTAGGCCAGCCCTCCATGATCTGTATCCCTCCATGATCAAACTGCAGTGCTTTGTGGAGCCCTGACTTCTATCAGGATGATGGCCTTCCTGGGTTGCCACATACAGAATGGGCCGTTCTTCTCAACCAATCGAACTCTTCTCTAGCACTGAGGTGAATACCAATCCCATCGCTGGCTTCACTGAGACCTTATAATAACATTTTTAAAAGAAAAAAAAACTTGATATAATTATTACAACCATTTTTTAAAATTTATTGAGGTCGTCTGTGGTGGCCCTCCATAAGCTCAGTAGACCTCTTCTTGCTTCCTGCCTAAAAGGGTAGTAAAGCAAGGTATCTGGCAGGCCAGAACATAACATACAGCTAGTCAGCATGGTGTAGAGCAGGTGGACTCTAATCTGGAGAGCCCGGTTTAAATCCCCACTCCTTCATAAGAGCGGCAGACTCTGATCTGGTGAACTGGATTTGTTACTTCACTCCTACCTTCCTGCTGAGTGACCTTGGGCTAGTCACAGTTCATTCAGAACTCTCTCAGCCCCACCTACCTCACAAGTTGTCTGTTGTGGGGACAGGAAGGGAAAGGAGTTTGTAAGCTGCCTTGAGTCTCCTTACAGGAGAGAAAGGCAGGATATAACTCCAAACTCTTCTTCTTCTTGGGTCACAAACTAGGTAAGTATAGGCTATTGTAACAGCATTCTCAGCAAGACTATTTAGATGGTAGACAAAGAGATGACACCATGGTTTATAGTTATAGCAGAATGAGTGGGTGGAATCTTAAGCTAATAGAGTGGACTTTGCCATTTCACTTAAAAAATACTCCTCCACATTTAAAAAAAACAATCCTGAAAGTAAAAAGATGAAAATAGTATTTTCCAAATTGGAACTGGCTACCCTAGATGAAGATGAAGGCTGTTAGGAAGAGATGTTACAGACTAGTATGTTTGGCCCCCCCCCCCCCCCCCGCATTTATAGGATGTTGGATTTGTTTGTTTGTTTTTAATATAGAGCAATTAAAATGTGATTTCTCATTCACAGCCTGAAGTAGTGTGGTCCATTATTTCTCTTAAAGACTCAGTTGCATATGTAGAGCCAAACCTATAGAAAACACTAGAGAGATAAGGATGAATGAGAACCCCATCCTACACAGCTGGGAAGGCAATATGAAAACAGCCAAAAGCTACTGAGCTGAGATTTTTATTTCCCCCTCCCCACCAACTCTTATGCAAAGGGGAAACAACTTGCCTGCCCTGAAATCTATTTTGCCTTTCCTTTGCTTCCCCATATTTTTAATGCCACCCCTGAGTCCTGTTTCTTTTCTTTTCTTTTAATTTACCACACATAGACAGCTTGGGTAAATGCCCAAACTTTTCTGAATTTATCAGACTTAAATAAACCAAGTCTCTTATCTGCAAACACCAGGTCCCCACAATAAATATGCTCATCCATGAAAATCACCAATGCTTATTACTAGTGAAAACTTTATAAATATGCAGCAACGTGAAGTTTAATCAAAATGAATGTTTTTATTAAATCATGTTTTATTACTCATGGCTCCTCGGCCCCAAGCCATGACACTGTAGGTCAACACACTCAAAAATATATACATGTTCCAGAGTATTATGAATAAATATAGATTTTTTTTTCAAACAGATACATGTACTTTTAAACAATCCTGGTATTAGACTAGTTTGACAGTCTCTCTCTCTCTCTCTCTCTCTCTCTCTCTCTCTCTCTCTCTCTCTCTCTCTCTCTCGGGCCCCTTCCGCACACGCAGAATAATACATTTTCAAACCACTTTCACAACTGTTTGCAAGTGCATTTTGCTATTCCGCACAGCTTCAAAGAGAATTGAAATCAGTTTGGCCCTTTCCGCACGGGCCAAAAACAACGGCCTGGGGGCGGTAAAAACGCCGCCCCCAGGCCGCCGTTCGCACAGGCGGCGCCGTTCGCACAGGCAGCAGCGCCGACCTGACCGTGCTCCCCCTCCCCCAGGGCGGCGTCAGGCCGCCCTAAAAAACAACCCTTTAAAGGGTTGTTTTTGAGGGGAAAGCGTGTTCCCGGCGGCGCGGTGCGAACAGCACCGCCAGGAACACGCTGTCTCCCTTCCCCGTCCCACTCACCGTGTCCCCATCGTCGGCCTGCTGGCCGTCGCAGCCCCGCCCACACTGTCCTCCAACCCCTGGAGGTCGGAGGGCAGTGTGGGCGGGGCTGCAACGGCCAGCAGGCCGACGACGGGGACACGGTGAGTGGGATGGGGAAGGGGGAAGAGGCGGCGCAGTCTGCCAGCCTCTCTGGAGGCCGCCCGCATGCTTGCATGCGAATGGCCTCTGCCTCCACGCCGGCGGAATTCTTGCCGGCGTGGAGGCACCCTTACGGCCGTGTGGAAACGGCCTTTGAAAGTGCATTATTCTGCATGTGTGGAAGGAGTCCTAGTGTAAAGTGTCATCAAGTTGCAGCCAAGTTATGGTGACCTATTGGGTTTTCAAGGCAAGAGAGTAACAGAGGTAGTTTGTCACTGCCTTTTTCTGCATACCAACTCTGGTACTCCTTGATGGTCTCCCATTCAAATGCTAACCAGGGCCATCCTTGCTTACCTTCTGAGAACTAAGGAGATCAACTAGCTTGGGTCATCTAGGTCAGAGTTGTGCATGTAACATGTTAATTTAGTATATATATATTTTAATTTACAGTTGCACCTGTCATTATTAATCTCTGTTCTGTTTCTATGATAGAGAACCCAAAAATATATCCCAGAGTATATGTCCAATTACCAACAGAATTCCCCCACACCGCATATAAAAGCAAGAGATATACAGTACATGGTGAAGGACACTGAATGCAACCCAAGAACTGGTGCAAATGTAGCTGCATGATACAGTAAACATACATCTCCAAATATACAAGGGAGGGTCACTTCTCGAAACCGTATCAACATCGCTTTTCGTGTAGAAAACTAACAGCTGAAGAGAAAATTTTGCTTCTGACAGACCTGAAGGAAAGGGACTGAGCCTTTCCTTCTAGCTGCTTCTGTTTACAGAATTGTCACTTAGGATCTCATAGAAAAAGTACCCGAGTGAACTTGATGTCAAAGGTGAGCACAGTTGGGGATATGCCAAGGCCATGGCCCAGAAGACTACTGACAGAGACAATTGGCCTGTCTGCTCCCATCAGGAAATGGGAGACTGCTCCAGAGACCGCACGATTTTGCAAAGGTCTCTGGGGATTGTCTTTCATTTCCTGATTAGAGATGATTTTGGGAAAAGCAGACAAGCAACTCTCCTTGGCCCCCTTTAGCTCCACCAGCACTGATGCCTGAGGTAGACAGGTTGTACACATACAATTATCCTTTCCACATTGTGGGGGTTGGGGGTGCAGTGCCCCCTGCAATCTGGAAATCCAGGTAAAATTTCCTGGCCCTCCCTTCACACCAGAGACGAAGTCTGATTTTTTTTCTTTTAACTTTAACTGTAAAAAAGAAATTGTGTATATTTATGGTATTAAAAGATAAAATATATTGATATATAACACTATGCATATATTTTATGCATTTCTGAGTTTCTAAACCTTTTCTGTATTGTCTGCTGGCCTTTTGTGTCATCTGCAGCTTTTACAAAATACCCCCAAAATTCCAATTTAATTTCTTATGCCAACCTGCAATATATCAAAACCGTGATGGGGAAAGTCACGTTGTGGAAAGTCGTGATGTGTATGTGCATTTGGAAAGGACAGTAAGAGGAGTTGGTGGGATAGTATGCTAAATGGAGAGGCTTGGATGACACCTTCCCCATTGGATGACACTTTGCCCACTGTCTCCCAAAATCAGGATCTGACCTAGCCACAGTTCTAGAATAATTGGCCTACCCAATGATTCAGCCAAATACCTCAGACACAACAGTCACTGGTCACCACCACAGCCAAAATATTGTCAAGACTGAGGAAGATTATGAGATTCAACAGTTTAGTGACAAAGCATTTGCTTTGCATGGAGTCAGGGAAGAGGTGATGTGAAAGAGCCAGCAGCGGTTAAGAGCAGGTAGATTCTAATCTGGAGAACCAGGTTTGATTCCCCACTCCTCCACCTGAGTGGCAGAGGTTTATCTGGTGAACCAGATGTGTTTCTGCACTCCTACATTCCTGCTGGGTGACCTTGGGCTAGTCACAGTTCTCTCAGGACTCTCTCATCCCCACCTACCTCACAAGGTGTCTGTTGTGGGGAGAGGAAGGGAAAGGAGCTTGTGAGCCACCTTGAGTCTCCTTACAGGAGAGAGAGGGGGTACAAATCAAAACTCTTCTTCTTCTCTTTCTAAGACCCTGGAGAGCCATTACCAGTCTAAGTAGACAATACTGACCTGGATAGACCACTTATTTCAGTATAAGGTAGTTTGTGCATTCTTATGTATTAATTTGTACTTGCATGGCAGTGAGGATAGTGCCCAAGCTTGAAGAATCTCAGGTTTCTTCCTTGGATTAGGATCCCTAATGGTGTAAGGGTCCAGTGCCCAATGTGCAAAGCTCTAGATTCCAGTGTTGACAGCAACTGACTCCCAATCAGAGCTCCAGAACTTATTCTCGAGGCACTTACATCCAAAAAGGGTCATTCCACCATTACGTCTGCTTTGCCTCCCATTTAACTTTCCAGCCCCAATTAAGACTCAGGCCTTAGAAATGAAAGGCTACAGAAAACCAAGCGTAACACACACCCTTCCAACACTTTGAACAGACCTGCTGCCACTCACTCCAGAACTACATTTAGTCCTGCTTTCTAGATTACAATAATAATGTTAATCAAGTTCACGGCAATGCCATGAATGGAAGATCGAATGTAATGTGCTGGGCAGCATCCACAAAGGACAAGACGTCATTATGTCTCGATATCGCCCCAAACACGTTAGTGTTTATGAATAGGAAAATGAGACAGGGTACGTAAAGGAAGGTTGACAGCGAGACTGAACGACCGAAGATTCGACTTAAGCTGTTGAAAGCCTAACAAGATAAAGACAGGCAGGGGAGAGTTCCCTTAAATGTGATGAAAATACAGCCTGAAGGGGTGGAATGATAGAGAGAGATTGAAGAGTACATGCTCTGCGACAGAAGATGAATGGGCTCAACATGACAGCAACATGTAGCTAAATTAATCAGAACACCGACAGCACTAAACGACACTAACAAAACGCAGTAATGTCAGCGCCATTTCGTTAGCAGACGTGAAAAATGTGTACTTTTCAACAGAGGAGCTCTTGAAAGATAAATTCGTTCCCCAATTACCAACTGGTAATGAGTTTAGATTGGAAATCCAGGGTTGGCCCAAGGCATTTGGGTACCTTGGGTGAAAAGTCTTGCATGGCCTTTAAAATGGTAAGAGGTCTGGAATCCATGCTCTATGGAGAGAGACTTAGGGAGCTGGGGATGTTTAGGCTGGAGAAGCGAAGGTTAAGGGGGGACATGATAGTTATGTTTAAATATTTGAAGGGATGTCATGTTGAAGAGGAAGGCTGCCTCAGAGACTTGGACACGGAGTAATGGATTCAAGGTGAAGGAAAAGAGATTCTTCTGTAGATTACTCCACCATAAACCAGGTTTTGGCTGATTACGCACAATGAGCTTGCAGCACAATAGGGGCAAATGTCCATTGCAGGAAGATTTGCTGTACACACCTACTTCCTGGAGCTCTGCTTTCACTTTCCATTCACTCTGCTACAAGCAAGATCACTGTTAGTACAACTTTTAATTTGATTCGCCACCAGAGTGGGGAGATTTGCCAGTGAGCACAGTTTTGCCCTGGAGACCTTCCCTCTGCTCATGGTCAGCCTTCCCTCTCCCTTGCACTGCCACCCACGCCTTCCCCCTTGCCCCCCTTTCATGTTGCCGGCTGTTTCAAGTTAAAGAAAAGAAGTTCACTCATACAAGCTTAGCCAAAACACACTGACCTCTGCATTTCATGTCGATAGATTGATATCTCAACATATTAGGAACAGAGAGTACTTGGGAATAATAAGCCCTCTGTTCTCTGGCAGCAGAAGCAGCAGCAAGAAGGGGAGGGAGAGAATATCAGCTCAAGGCAAAAGACCTTCAGAAGTGGTTTGCCATTGCCTGCCTCTGCATCTCAGTCCAGGTATTCCTTGGAGGTCTCCTATCCAAACACTAGTCAGGGTCAACCCTACTGGTTTTCTGAGAACTGAGGAAATCAAGCTAGCCTAAGCTATCCAAGTCAAGGTGAAGCAATCCAAAATAGATCTATTGTGTTTCCGTGCTGGAGTTACTCCTGATTTTCTTGGGAGTTGATCCACAAGAACTGGAATTGGGCAGGACTCTATCATACATCTGCCTTCCCTGCGCATTTTAACAGTTGTGGAGTCGATTCGTTTTCTTCTGTGTAATGAGGATTTCCAGAGGAGAATGTTACTGTCATTGGGGCATTATTAATGGCATTGTAACGCCCCCTTTATTTTTTTTAATGCACTTAAAATATAAATATAATGCTATAGTGTTATAACAACAGTTTAAGCAGGTTCTCTGAATGCCTCGCCTTCCTTTTAAAAAAAACATAACTCTACCCCTTCCCTTTCAGAGATGGAAGGAAAAGGGCAAATCTCTGCAAGGGAAGGATCTAGACTTACATTTTTTTAAAAGATGGAATTCAGAGAACCCACTTAAGCTGTCGTTACAATGCTGCAGCATTAAGTTGCTATTTTAAGACCATTTTTTAAAAAAGAAATAACTGTTTCACGAAGGACAGGGAGTGGTTTAATGATACTGACAGTCCAGTAATTGAAAAGTGAGCTGGAAGTGGGTGGGAGAGAGTGGAACAAAGAAAACCAATAGAAGAAGAAGAAAAGTTTGGATTTATACCTCAGCTTTCTCTCCTGTGGCTTACAAGCTCCTTTCCCTTCCTCTCCCCACAACAGACATCTTCTGCGGCAGGTTGGGCTGAGAACGTTCTGAAGAACTGTGACTAGCCCAAGGTCACCCAGAAGGAATGTAGGAGTGCAGAAACACCTCTGGATCACCGGATAAGCCTCTGTCACTCAGGAGGAGGAGTGGGGAATCAAACCCGGTTCTCCAGAATCCTCCTGCTCTTACCCACTACACCACTCTGGCCAATCGATACTTGGCTTTCCAAGTTGGCTATCAGAAAAACATCAGAGGAAAAATGTGATCTCAAAAGAGCTAGGAAAAAAACGGAGCGGGGGACAAGGAGAAAACGAAAGGTGCAAAAATGTGTGCTGAAATAAGGGGAGATATCAAAGCAGTATGTGACCAGAACTGATAATAAAAACCCATGCAAAACAGCCCATGTTTGGAAGTAAGTCATGTTATTCAATGAGACTTAACCTCATGAAAGTTTTCTTAGGATTGCGCTGTATGACTGTAATCTATGCGTACTTCCTTGGAAGTAAGCCTCACTGGGCATAATGGGACTTACTTCTAAGTAACGATGCACAGGACTTCTTGTATAGCACTCAGATGCTAACAAAGAGGAACAGCAGTTCTGATTAAGGTCAACACGGGAGAGCATTACTGTATTATGACAACAGGATTACGATTCAGAGGAAGAAAGGAAGGAAGAAAAGAAGGAAGGAAGGCAAAAATGCTACATTCATTATTTTGCAGACTAGGAATGAATAAACCATACTTTATACAATGAAGCTATTTACTTATAAATCACGGCATGGTCTCTTCCTAATTCTACAGTCATATCCTGGCATAGAATGCAGAAACTGTGCACACAATTAATACAAATAATTCAAGCAGCTATCCAAAGCACCAGTTCCGAAACAAAGCTCCTCTTTTAGTATTCAAAAGCCCCTCCTTGGAAATAAAACTTTCTGGGGGCCCTCTTCCCAAACCACACTCCAACCCTGTCCTGAATCAATAGTATGATTTTGATTAATATGCAAGGTTGAAGGATTGCCTTGTGTTTGAAATTGTGCAGGAATGGAATGTCCACAATTATAAATGAGCCCCATTCCTCTGTGATGTTCAGTGCTCTTCTTCTGCAGTAAGGAAAAGAAAGTCTCGTACTTTGTCAGGCTACAGTCCTGCAAACTCTGTTTAGAGAGATTCTGAGGAAAGTGTTTCAGCAGAGCAGGGGCGGAGCAAGGGGGAACTGCGCCCGGGGCATGTGCGCACCCTGTACCCCTGCTGCAGGGTACAGGGTGCCCAGTGTGCCCCTGCCATGCCCCTGTCGCACTGCCTCCCAGGGCGTCACGCCTTTTCCTTGCCCCACTGACGCTACGCCACTGCAGCAGAACACTGCACTGTGTCCCCGTAACCTCCGTAATCTGCACCCCTGTAATTGGCCATGCTGGCAGGGCCTGATGGGAATTGTAGTCCATAACATCTGGAGTGCCAAAAGGTTTGCCACCACTGCCCTAACCCAACTCTCATCTAACTGAAAACCCCCAATGAAACATGGTGGCATTGGTTTAGGAGAACACAGCTGAAGCATCATAGCAGGAACCACTGAAGCAGCAAGAATTTTTGCAACTTGGAGCATGGAAGTTGTACTGCAACCAATCTAGTCTTGACATGGAAGCTCTGGAGAAAATTCACGTGTCACCACTCTCATTTGCATAAACCCAGGCCAGCTGCAAAAAACCAGAAGATATCTTAAGCTCTTGCTAGGCCACGATACTTGGTAAGAAGGCTGGATGAGTCCAAAGTTGCAGGTGAAAAACTCATGGAGAAGTGGCTTTTTAATAAGTCAGTCCGTTGGTCAGTCAAGTTCAATAATGTCCACTCTGGCTCTCCAGGGTCTCAGGCAGAAGCCCTGTAACATCCCACACAACCTGATTCTATCAACTGGAAATGCCAGGCATTGATCGTGGGACCTTCTACATCAGTGGTTCCCAGCCTTTTCCCACTCACGTACTCCTTGGCAACCCATTTCCCTAACACTGTACCCCCATATTAGCAACCCATTATGTAATTTTTTTCACATACCCTCAAACACTGTGGCACGTACCCCCGGGGGTCACATACTCCAAGTTGGGAATCACTGTTCTACATGCAAGGGAGATGCTACTGCTTTGCCACGTAGGGTTGCTAGCTGCAGGTTGGGAAATTCCTCAAGATTTGAAGTCTGGGCAGAGTGAAGTTTGGGGAGGGGAGGAATATAATGCCTATAAGTTAAACCAACCAACCAAGTCCACCCTCCAAAGCAGCTGTTTTCTCCAGAGGAACTGATTTCTGTCCTCAGGATCAGTTGTAATAATGAAGAAGAAGAAGAAGAAGAAGAAGAAGAAGAAGAAGAAGAAGAAGAAGAAGAAGAAGAAGAAGAAGAAGAAGAAGAGGAGGAGGAGGAGGAGGAGGAGGAGGAGGAGGAGGAGGAGTTTGGATTTACATCCCCCCTTTCTATCCTGTAGGAGACTCAAAGGGGCTTACAATCTCCTTGCCCTTCCCCCCTCACAACAAACACCCTCTGAGGTGGGTGGGGCTGAGAGAGCTCCGAGAAGCTGTGACTAGCCCAAGGTCACCCGGCTGGCATGTGTGGGAGTGTACAGGTTAATCTGAATTCCCCAGATAAGCCTCCACAGCTCAGGTGGCAGAGCGGAGAATCAAACCCGGTTCTTCCAGATTAGATACACAAGCTCTTAACCTCCTACGCCACTGCTGCTCTAATGGAAGATGTCTAGACCCTTCCAGGAGGTTGGCAACTCTAGTGTAAGGGACTGTTACTCCAGTCAATAATTGAGACTCGGGAAAGGTTCAAGAGCTTTATTGAACGGTGTCAGGACCAGAGGCGTAGCAAGGGGGGGAAAGCGCCTGGTGCACTAGTGCGTCCTCCGCCCCGGCCCCGCAACGCCCCTGTTCTGCCTCGTCCTGCCCCCACCATGCCCCTGGAATGCCCCCACCACGCCCTCACCATGCCCCCCACAGGGGCACGCACCCAGTGTGTCGCGCACCCCCCCTTGGAGCTATGCCTCTGGTCAGGATCTTAGCTGCAGAAAGCCAGAGCTGGGACTCAGTCTTTTGCAGCTAGCATATGTCTCCAAACTTTTCCCGCTCTGGGTTCTCCCCCCTCCCACCAGTTCCCACAACAGACAGCATAAGAAAAGGACAGTGGTTTTAGACAGTATTGTTATGTGTTCATAACTGCAGGACAGCCATAGAGCTCATTCCAGGCCTCCAAGAGCGGGAGAAATGACACCTAGACACAAGACATGCCAGCATGCTGACTGATACAGCTACAGCAAGATTCAATAGGAGAATTCGGACGGTGACCAAGAAACGTCAGACTCCTTTGAAAGGTTAAGGTTTCCATTCGTGCCTTACCCTTTTGAATTATTGCAGTTCAACAATCACGGGATAGTTGTACGGCTGGAGGTAACCTGACTTCATTTCCTCGTATAAATATATGTATTCTTTTCAACACATGAAGCCGTATCATTGGCGTGGCTAACGGCCCAGCACACGGTTCCAAAATAAACGTAGACTCATAACGCTCATTCTTTACATTTCCAGTTACAACTGAGTCACCTTCAGTTTTACATCTGTCTTGGATCTCTTTGACTCAGCTGGCTCCAAGAACATTAATATCTAGTAGCTTTGATATGTGGGGTTCTCCAGCTGAAATTCAGAAAAACCCATTGACTTGTTCTGGGCACCGAAGGGAGTTTGGGAGAGCCATACCACGTGTGGGGGGTCAGTTGTTTTTAGCCCTCACATTTTAAAATGGCTCTGAAGTTGACTGCATTTTTATTGAATTTTATGATTATTTATTCTATTTTAATACTGTTGTAAGCTGCACACAGCGGCGGCCTAGAAAAACAAACGAATGAATGAACGTGACATGGCAAAAGCATCTTTTGAAATCATTTTCAGTAGGGCATGGGGCAGAGATTTAACGTTCCACTGAGCATGCCCGAGCTCTTGGGCATGGCTGAAGGAATTCCTTGGATGCTGGCCTAAGGATAATATTAAAAACAAGCTTGACATTTCCAAGGTGATTGGATATTTTGCATTGTTGTGGGGAAAATCCAAGGAAGGGAAAAAAATTAGAAGGGAGGAGGAGAAAATCAGAAATGACAAATACATGGCTACTGGATTTTCCAAGCATGTCACTAGAATGTGATCTATGCTCCTTATACATGCCGATGATCTCCTTGGAATTTCATATTCTGTGCTTGCAAGGAAACGGGGGAAAAATTCTATTCCCTCAGAGGCCAATTTTCATTTTGTCCTGGAATACTCATTTAAACGTTTCAGAAAACACATTTCTATTTCTAAACACTGGCTGCTGTCCTTTAACGCTGTTGTGGAAGCAATCCCACTGAAATCCATAAAGCTGCACCAAAGTAATAGGTCTGAAGGATCACAGCCCTTAACAAAATGATTTTTTTTCCTGGTTCCAGTAACATATTTCTCAGTGCATTAGCATGTGGAAACAAATTCCTAATCATTTTTTGACAAGACTACTCCCTGCACATATGGCGGTGTTCTTCTGTCTCCATATGTTCCTTAAGTAGCGGGATCTGATTCAATTACTACAGAAATGTGATGGCTCAGGGCGGGTCACAGCAGCCAAGAACAGTTTCTCACTTGCTGAGGGGTTAGCTGATGTAGGCCAACATTATGACATCTCAGAATACAAAGAAACGTGCGTTCAGTCATCAGAGACACCCTTCTCAATGCAGGAATCTACAAAACAACCAGGGGGTGGGGTGTTGTTCCCAGGGCCCCATCTATGCTGTGCCAAAAATAAATAAACAAACCACGTGCCAAGGAAACCCATATTTTGCAACAAACAAGTCTTCTGTATCTAGTCTTATGAGTCAGGAACTCACAGTGCAATCTGGAACAGTTATACCTTCTAAATCCAGTGAAGTTTGGAAGGGTACAATTCGTCTTAAGAGTGTGCTGTTATTGCTCACCATATGTGTTTATATGTGCACCCCCATGGAAGCCCCATCCTCACTCTACCTGATATCATGTGCCGCACTTCGTCGGATTCCCACTTTGGTACCTCCCTTTCCCTTCAATTTTTTGTAGCCATATATCCCTTTCTGTTTGGAGATGCAACATTATTTTTTCAAGCTAGTCAAGATCTGTATGTAACCCATGCCATTTTAGTATTTTTTTTTGGTTTTGTTGGATCTTAGGGCCCAGGGGATAAAAGCTCACTGAGCATGTGCAGTTGGTAAGCTTGCTTACTTATTACCAACTGCAAGAGCCCCACCCTCCTCAATTGATCTGGCCTGGAGCAGGAGAAGGAAGGCCTACAGCTTAATTGAGGGAATGACTTATTTTTTTACAGGCCCAAACTGAAGAAAGACCTGCAGTAGCTACATCAGATGCAGAAGGCCAGATGAGAGAAAGAAGCCCTGCTTGATTAATAGTTTGGACTTTCTTGCTATTCTTTCATTACTGGACACTGTTAGTGGTGGTAACTGTTCTGAGTGCTTTTTCTTAAAACAGCACTGAAGATTTTGTACAATTGAGTTGTGCTGTATATATATACTCACTATATATTCACTATTATTTATTCTTAAATGATAGAAAGTTGTGTTAAGATTAAAAGTTTGTTAATTTGTTCAAGCAATTTCATATTGGTTTGTTAAGCCACAGGGTGCTGTCATATATTATTTCCTAAATCTCCAATGGAGATTGATGTGGCCAAGGATAAGTAGGTTACATGTACATACAGGCAGATTTACTTGTGTGGATCCCATACTGGTTGAGCATCCAAAAGCACAAATCTGATGCAGATCCAAGTGTGCTATCTGGTCAAACTTGCTTTCAATCAATTACATACCTAAGGTGTGATAGGTAGGGCATGTGCCCTGGGCACCATTTGAAGGGGGCGCCATCCTGGCCTGCCCACCATAGCTGCCCCATTCGTGTGCCTCGCCTCACTCTGCCCATAATCCAGATCCTGGTTAGGGCTTAGTCACTGCCCCACACTGAACCAAGCTTCAGGGGAGAAGATCCTGCTGCCCTAAGCCAGCAAAAAAGACCGACCCCCAGGCTAGATACCCAAGAGGCACACTGACATCAAGTGGCACACTGATACCCGAGCAGAGGCATAGGAAGGGGAACCAGAGCCCAGGGCACAATGGTGCCCAGGCCTGTCTGCAGCACCCCCACCCCAGCCAGGCCAAGCACGAGTGCAAGAGCTTCAGAAGCCCAGGCTACACAACAGCATACCCATGAGCCTTTGCTAAACATGCAAATTGCATATTCAGCAAAGGCTCATGGGTATGCTGTTAAAAAAAATTAATGCATTTTTATTTTTGGTTTTATACCTTGCCCATCCCAGAAGAGCTCAGGGCGACAACAACATGTTAAACCTACATTACAGTTAAAAATTATAATTTTAAAAATGCTCACCATAACTTAAAAGATAGCCCAAAGGCAGAACCAAGCCTGCTGGAAAACAATCTTTCTGAACATACAGAGCCACTGTGGCTCTGTGTACTCTGGATTTCTGAAGCACTTGTACTCATGCTTGGCCCAGTAAGGGGGCATGGTTTTGTGGGGGGGCATTTTGTGCCCCTCATGTGACCTACAATGGGGGTGCATGGGGTAAGTGTTCCCATTGTAGGTATGCCACTGTGCCATAGGTGCTATTTTCCATAGGTATACTCATGCTTTCAATAAAATACAGTTTCCAATGCATGTCCCTACAGTCATTCTGGTGTGATCAGTCATGTTTGAAATAACTTCCACATGCTAGTACAGTTAAATCAAACTTTCTGCGTATTGGAAGCCAACTTGTTTGTGACACAAAATTTTCTAAAGCCACAGGAAAGCTAGATGAAGCTAATATGGATTTCAAACACTGGCTAGAGCCACAATTTCCCATACCAATGGAAGAGCAAGAAATTTTATGGAAGTCCTATGGGTAGAAGTTTGTATATCCTAGGCTGACCAGACATCCCGCTTTTGGTGGGACAGTCCCGCCTTCAAACAATTTGTCCCACGTCCTGCGGGTTATTTCAATTGTCCTGTTTTTTTGGAAGGCTGCTGCACTGCCTTCTGGGGCGCAAGGCAGTGCGGCAGCCTCCCGCATGCACGGCCGCAGGAGCACGGCCTTCTGGGGCGCTGCCGTTTCCCTCCCTGTCACAGGGCGGGGGAAAGCGTAGCGTAAGGCTGAGAATACCTGCGACTTTCGCGATGCGCATGCGTAATGCTTGCGCGTGGCCGCCGCCTACCTGCCCATCCCAGTTCACAAAGGTGACCATCTGGTCACCATAGTATCCCCATAACAAAACATATTTGAAAAGGGTCAAACAGTTTTAATTCTCATTTTAAGGGGGTTCATTCTATCCGTGTTTGTGGTTCCTGGCCCAAAGACAGAACAATCAGGTCCCCTTGCCCAGAAGTTGACATTATGAATAGTTCAAATGCACAATTAAGCCACCTGTATTGTAAAATTCAGAACAGGCAAACTGGCCACATGACTTCAAAGCAGATGGAATCCTGCCTTGATGAAGTTTCAGTCTGTGGAAAGAATTATGGCTACGGATTGCATACTGAGCAGACAGACACAAAGAACACACATTTATCTCAGAACTTGGAACCACACAGGAAGAACATTCTAGACAGGGAAGCAAAATATTCCAAAATCTTTAACAAGCCCGTAACTAAAAATCAAATATCTGCCTGGATAATGAAATCATTTTTTAAAAGACAAAATTGGGCTCTGCAGAAAGTCTGGGGGGTGTTGTTGCCGGTGCACTTGTTGTTTATGGGCTTTTCCCAGGCTTGTACTGGGCAACATTAATTCCCCAGAACACAGGTCTACTGAAATTCCAAAGCACAAAGTACAGCCTTTCTCTCTCCAAGGCTTGGTTTCCATTTATACAGTCCCAGCCAGTGTCAACCCGTCTTTGAAGACCACTAAACCATCATTGAAAAGGGTAATATAAGAGAAGAACTAAGGATTTGTCGAAGGCTTTCACGGCCGGAATCACTGGGGCGCTGTGTGGTTTCCGGGCTGTATGGCCGTGTTCTAGCAGCATTCTCTCCTGACGTTTCGCCTGCATCTGTGGCTGGCATCTTCAGAGGATCCTCTGAAGATGCCAGCCACAGATGCAGGCGAAACGTCAGGAGAAAATGCTGCTAGAACATGGCCATACAGCCCAGAAACCACACAGCACCCCAGAACTAAGGATTACTCTTAGAACGGGGATGCCACTGAAAACAGCATTTTTGTGCTGTTAGCATCATAGCTCTTACAGCATGTGTCACCGTATGTTTTGTTTTGATGCCATTGAATTGCATCTGCAGCAGCCAACAATGTAAAGTATGGTGGGGAACTTCAGTTTTGATGACATTATATCATGGCAAAAATGGTCCTACAGGTTACAAGGGATGGAGGGAGTTCTGCGTGGTGTAGTGGTTAACAGCAGGTGGAGAACCAGGTTTGTTTCCCCACTCCTATATCCCTGCTGGGAGACCTTGGGCTAGTCACAGTTCTCTCAGAATGCTCTCATCCCCACCTACCTCACAAGGTGCCTGTTGTGAGGAGAGGAAGGGAAAGGCGCTTGTAAGCCACCTTGAGAAGAGAAAGATGGGATATAAATCCAAACCCTTCCTCTCCTTCTTCTTTGCATGGGTATTCCTTTTTTTGCTAACAGTCCTATGTTGGGTGTAATATGTAACAAAACCAGGACTATTACTTGGCAGAAAACAACTTATTGGAGGATTCTATATTTGGAAGAAAGTTTTAATTGGCATGATTACACTATGGTCACGTCAGGATGTTGTCTCCAGCACAGAATCTATTCCATACATCAGATTTCTAGATCTCATTGTTTTTAAAAAAATCTCAAATGCTCTCCAAAGGCTGAGAGATCCAAATTTCACACATTGTCTTACCAGGAGAACATTGTCCCTACAGTAAGGTGACCAGATGGTCACCTTTGTGATACGGGACGGGGAGGCGGCGGCGTAGCAGCGCACTGCTTTCTGGGGCTTGCCGTTTCCCGCCCAGTCACAGGGCAGCAAACGGCAAGCCCCAGAAGGCAGTGCGGCAGCCTCCCAAAAATCGGGACAATTTGAGGAACCCGCGGGACATCTGGTCAGCCTACCCTACAGGCCTCATTCACCATTTCCAGTGCTCCATACGTCAGCACCCTGGCTGATCAAGTCACACACATTCTCCCCCAGTGTGGGACCATGTTTTTCCGCACAATTCATTTAAACCATTTTGAAGCAAGAAATAAAATGTTTCCTCCATGGAGTGGCACACTGTATTTGACCCTTAACCATATATTTTCAGCCACAAAACATGTTAAATGAATCCCCCTTTAAAGCAAATCTCTGGCTGAAATGTTTTGAAAACATCTTCAGTTGCTGTGCAATCTATTGTCTACATTTCTGATGCTTCTCTGCTTCTCTGCTTCCCTGAACTTCCTCGCTCAGAGCCATTTTCTGAGCTCACCTACTTTCCCCTCGCCTGTTTATTTGCAGTATTTCTCTGTTTGTTCCTTTGGTTTTTGGAGGGCCAATCTTTGAAGTATCGAGTCTACAAGGAGTACAGAATGCAGCACACAAAAGAATGTGAAGCACTGAAACATCAATTCAACAAAGAACTAAAAGGGGGGGGGTCACATTATAGCACCCAGGAATCATTTCAAGGATGTGAGTGCAGACATATATCATTGTAAAAGAGGAGACTGAAAATGTTTTAGAAACGTTTTAGGGGTTTGTTTGGAAAGGGCCTATGCCATGCAGAAGCGTCTTCCACACTACTGTGTTCATAAATCACAGGATTGGGCAAGAGTGCAATGATCAGAATTTACTAATATCCTATCATATTTGGACTAACCACCTTTGTTCAACAACCTTAATGTTGCAATCCTGAACAGATATAAATCCTTCTAAGTCCAATGCCTTCAATGGATTCAGAAGGATGTAACTGAATAAAATGACACTGTAAATTAACACAATTAAGGTTGCAATCCTAAAGTTACTTTACTGAGAGTAATCCCCATTGAATAGCATAGTACTCACTTCCTCTAGCGCTGTTTAAGATTACTGCCAAAATCTGGTACCCCAGCCCCCTGAATGAGTAAGAGAAACCCAAACTGCCCGATCCAAGTAACGTAAGCAATAGTAAAGCTAATGGAAATCAACAGTTCTGAAACGGAGCACACAGACTGAAGTTTATTCTACCATTATTCTGCATTTCGGATTTTTTTGCATTTACTCATGTTGTTAAATAGTGTGAAGCTTTTGAATGGGATGCATTGCAAATGAAAGTAAAAACGCTGCGGTCTTCGTCCGGGAGACCAGCTCTGATACATCAGCATCTGTTTCAAGTCGACAAATGCCAGGGAACTCAAAGGATTTGATACTCAGAGGGCATAATATGACAGCAATCCAGTTAAGGCAATTTATGCTCTGCTGATTTACACCAAGTGCAGAGACGACCCTAATACCGTATTATTGACCTGTCTTTAAAACCCACCAATGACACACTCTGCCAATCTGTCCTCTTGGAGGACTCCGAGGCTGTACGCCAGGGTAACAACTGTGCTTCCTCTTTAAGAAATACAAATCAATATTAATTAAAATGAGACAAGGGTTTGTGATGGAAAGGGTCCTTGTACTCAAAGGACGGAGCGGCCATTAAATAAATTTTAACGCTTATGACTTAAAAGACTTTAAAATTAAGTCAATGCACTGTACGTCCTAAGGGAAGCTTCCGGGCCTCTGCGCCACAGCGGAACGCTAAATTATAGGTGCCGCAGTCAAAAGGCAAACACAATTTAGAACCAAGCGGTTAAATGTGACGTGTCACTCTCTTGTCAATCTATATCAGAACGTTTAATTAAAACTTTTTTCTTTCTCTTTTCAGAATTCCAGAGTGCAAGCGAAAACCCCCAAAACCGGGCCTTGTTTAGCTCATATTAAACAACCTCCGCGCTGAGGAAAACACGCCGCTCCTGTTCATTATCACGAAGGGAACATTAGCATTTCTTGATAGACTATTCCAGTCCCTTGCTCCCCTTGTCGCACATCAGTCGGTGGAAAGAGTGCCACCACAGGCCATCATTAACCTTCCAAATCTGCCCGAAAACAAATAGTTACAAGAGCTCACTAATTTGAAGATCAAAAAGCCACTTGTCCATTATATAATTGGAATGAAAGGCAAAATGTTGCCGTTCTGAAGAGCATAGTAATTACTAGCTGTTAATTGCTCTCTCGTGGTGGCTCACTTTTAATTAAAAAGAACAGCTCGTCGCAGGCCGATAAGCAATGGCGGAGACCACTGGTCTAATCAACAAAGCGGAAAAATCTGTTTCTGCCGTGGCCAGCAACAGCTTGAGAAATCTTCAGATGTCCAATGGAGATTAAAAACTGTCCATTTAGTGCAGTCAGATTTTATTTTAAACCCGAGGAAAACGACTATTTGAAGCCTTCCAAACGCAAGTGTCCCCACTACATCCCTGCTGGTACTGCGGGAACTAATCGCTTACTTGTGGTTGTGATCACTCAAGGAAAGAAATTTAGCTACTTTCCTCTCGACTCCCATCATTCTTGGGTAATTGGCCTGTCTGAGGTGAGCCCTTTTTTTAAAAAAAAAGAGGGGGGGAGAAAAAAAGAAGAAGAAAAGAAAAAGAAAATGCTTTAAAGTATGGACGGCCCACAGACTGCGTTTAATTACTGCTCATATTTCATGCAGTCAAACGGAATTTCATTTAAGAAGAAAATGATTTACCTATCTTTAAGGAAGCTCTATATGCACTGTGCCTTTCCATCCGCCCCCCCCCCCTCCTTTTCTACCGCCCTATTTACATGGGGGAGGAAGAATACCGAACATCACTATTAATACTTCAAGAAGCTTTTGGCTGCTCCTCTTTTATCTACAGCATGCATAAGAGAGGGCTACCTTTCAGGAAAATAATCTGCATCTCAGGATAACAGTTTATTTAGTTAGGTGGCATCTGGGTTAAGTGGGGCTATTTATTTCCCTGGTTTGTATCATCCGTCTCCAGCAGTGAGCAGTTATGGCTTCAGTTCATGCACCATTCCTCTGCACCTCCGTAGGGCTCTTGGGTGTTTTGTATTTGGCCCTTTGGTGTTCAGCACCTAGTTGCTTCTGTTGTCTGAAAGGTTCTGTTTTGCATTGCAGATCAAAGCAGCCAAAGACATGTCTATAAACGCAGAAATTAGTAAAACTGACCTAATTTTGTTGGATCGGAATCCAGTGCGCATTAGATTGGTTCAGGCCTTTCCCCCACCCCCCACCCCCCATGGAATTGAAGACACCCAAGTCTCTGCCACAGTTCTGAGATCACAGCATGGGTTACTACTAGATGAGCCAGCCCAGAGGAATGAATTGTGATATATCCTGCCTCTTCCACTTTCAAGGACAACTCATTACAGATTGGGGTTCCCAACTTCCAGGAGGCATCTGAAGATCTCCCACTGTTCCAACTGATCGCCAGATGATCAACGGTGAAAATGGCTGCTCTGGAGGATGGACTTCATGGCATTATGTGTTTGTTTGTTTATATTTGCGGGCTCAGGAGGGCTTTCAACATACAATAAATACAATAAAATTCAGCATAATGTATGTAGCAATCTGCAGTTATCTATAAAATACATCCAGATGGCTATTAAGAACTCCCTCAGCTAAAAGGACAATACGTTCCAATCAATTCTTGTCTAGGCCCCCTTCCGCACATGCAGAATAATGCACTTTCAATCCACTTTCACAATGGTTTGAAAGTGGATTTTGCTATTCCGGACAGTAAAATCCAGCTGCAAAGTGCACTGAAAGTGGATTGAAAGTGCGTTATTCTGCATGTGCGGAAGGGGGCCTAGACAAGAATAAGGAGGGGAAAGGGGGTGGAAGAAAGGAAGGCTATTAGTTTGGTAGAACATTTGCTCCTCAACCATAAGTCTGGTGGAGCGGTAGAACATTTGCTCCTCAACCATAAGTCTGGTGGAGCAGCTCTGTCTTTCTGACCCTGTGTAATTGCAGCAGGTCCCACAGGGCCTGGTTCTCATCTGACTGAGTGTTCTACCAGGCTGGGGCGGTGGCCAAAAGCGCCCTGGCCCTGGTTGAAGCCAGCCGGATAGCTTTCAGGCCAGGGAACACCAGCAGATTGTTGTTAGCTGGGCATAGTGCTGTTCGGGGAACTTCTCGGAGGATACATCCCACAGAGGTTCTGCCCTTCTCCAAACCCTGCCCTCCTCCTCAGGCTCAACCCCCCAAACCTCCAGGTAGTTCCCAAACCAGCCAAATCTAGGAGATTGCTTAGGTCTCCACAGCTTCAAAAGGCGCCAAAACAATTAGCGGGACACAGGCAGCCCCAGGGGTCTAAGGTGCAGGAAACTAAACCGGTATTCCTCCTATGCATGTCTACCATGCCTACTTGGATGTATGTCTCACTAGGTTCAATGAGATTATTTGATCCCATGTAAGCATGCTTGATCTGACCTTGATCTGACCACGCTAGCCTGATCTGTTCAGATCTCTGAAGCTAAGCAGGGTCAGTCCTGGCTAGTACTTGGATGGGTATCATCTGCACCACTACTTCACTTCCCAAAGAAACTGTGAAATGACATTGGGTAGCTCTGGGAATCACTGGAAATGCTTTGGTTTTACCATAGAGTGTTTGGCAATTGCTAGAGTTACCCTATGCTCTTCCAATTTTCCCCAAGAATCAATGAAGTGACTGAGACAATGTCACACATACCTATTTCCCTGCCACAACCCTCCCACCTGTTGCTAGCCATGGCCTGCCAACCTTACTACTAAAGATGTCATAAGATATACTGGACTGGACGGGATCCAGCTACAGTAAAATACTTCAAGATCCTATTGATTTCAATGAGAGCACAGAATTTGCCAAAGGCAAAATGCTTTACACACTTACTAGGAAACAAGTCCATAAAAGTCCACGGACAAAATTTCTGAATAAACATTAGAATCGTAGAAGTCCAACCCCCTGCAATGCAAGAAATGCATTGTTGGGATTGTGCAGCAATTTTGTGGGTGGAGTCTGAGGGGGGTGAGTTTGGAGAGGGGAGAGAGTTCACGGGAAATAATGCCATAAAGTTCACCCTCCAGAGCATCCGTTTTCTCTGGGGAAATTGAACTCTGTTGCCTGGAGATCAATTGTAGTTCCCTGAGATCTCCAGCCACCCCCTGGATGTTGGCATCCCTTACCTGAGAAGCCTAGGGATGCCAGCCTCCAGATGGGAGCTTGGGTTCCCCGGGAATGACAACTCATTTCCAGACTATAAACCTCCGTTTTCTGGAGAAAATAGATGCTTTGGAGTGTGGACCAGTGGTGGGATCCAAAAATTTTAGTAACCGGTTCCCTCGCCAGCCCCCCCTCAGCAAAGGGGGCAGAGGCGTACCTAGGCAAACCAGAGCCCTGGGCAAAATCTGAGTTGGATGCCCCCCCCACGGGCAGCCACCCCACCACAACCCCCCCAAAAAATTTTTTGCACCAGGTCATTTCTAAATCATCATCACATCATAGAAAATGTCCCAACTCACAAATCTGAACACAGCAATGGTGAAACACACAGGTCCTTTGATAGAGACTGGTGAGATAAAAGGTATGAAAGGCTAAGAATCAATGAATTGCAGTACCTGAAAGGGATTAAGCCAGTTCAGGGAGTTACATTATTAGTCGCAATTGCTATATGGAACCTTCACGTTCAAAAGCAGTATGCCTCTCGGGGAGGCGAGGGCATGGAGATGGAAAAGCGGACCCAATTAGTAACCCCCTCTCGGCACACACAAATAATTAGTAACCCACTCTCGGGAACTGGTGAGAACCTGCTGGATCCCACCTCTGGTGTGGACTCTATGGTAGGGGTAGCCAAAAGAGCCATACAGAATAAACTTCAGATGTTTGAGAGCTACAAGACATGAACAAATATTACACACATGTTTTAATTGTTACATTTACGTTTTGTTACAAACCTTTAACACAGATATTATTATTATTACAATGACAATTATTATTCATGTATCTATTTTTAATTAATTTTATTGATACTAAATAAGACTGCCAACATTAAAAAGGCGAATAACCAATGATAGTTACTGGCTATTACTGCTAGTACAAATATTGTTAGTCTCCATATTTGCTGTGTGGTGTTTAAAATTTGGCTGTTGTGTTATCAAGGCTATATGAATTGCAGGGGCTATAGGGTCTTGGGCATTTCTGCTTCCCATGCCCAAGTTCTTATCATTTCTTTCAGCCGCCTTGTCCAATAGCAAAGGGAGCAGCACAACCAGCAATAAGCATGTGCACAGGGCAGGGAGTGGGGGGAGACCCACGCCGCTAGCAGCAAACTACACATTCTGTGACAAAGAGTCCCATGCAGCTTACAAGGCACAGTTTAGCCACCCCTGCTCTATGGTATTGGATCCTGCCGAGTTCCTGTCCTCCCCAGGCTTCAACCCCAAATCTCAAGGAGTTTCTCAACCAGGATCTTGCAACCCTACCCACCCCATCCTCTGCTGGTAGCCACAGGGGATCTGGCAATCCTAAAGAAGAAGGAAAAGGACAAGGGCTTTCTTAATGGCCCCTTCTGCACATGCAGAATAATGCACTTTCAATCCACTTTCACAATTGTTTGCAAGTGGGTTTTGCTATTTCGCCCAGTAAAATCCAGCCGCAAAGTGCATTGAAAGTGGGTTGAAAGTGCATTATTCTGCATGTGTGGAAGGGGCCAATGAAGAACCCTATTCCATCTACTCTAGAGGCTGCTTATCGTTTAAAAGTGAAATTTCGTCGCCTCCTGCCCTATTTAAATTCACTCAGAGCTCTGGCACTTCCTTCAGACTCGCCATCCATGCCGCTGGGAAACTTAATCTGACCTGATAAAATCCCATTCAACATTCCCATCTGAATCTGCATCCTCCTACGCCCGCATACCACGAGATAACAGCAGCTCCTAACAATGCGTTTATCGGCCGACTTTTCGGCACATTCGTTTTCCTGCACTCATTCATGCCAGCCTGTCCGCCTGCTCGGGCTGCACCCAAACATGATAACTCCATGACCTCTTATGTTCGCTTTGCGATAACGTGGCCTGTGAAGAATTCCTCTCTTCCCCAACCCTGCCCGCCTGCTTCCCCACCCATTTTCCCTGGTGACCAGTTTTCAGCACCTGTCACCAGAGAGAGTCCTGACTTTTATAGTCTTCTCTTTGGTTCCCTTTGGGGTTTTTTTTGTTGTTTTCTTTCTTTTCTCCCCTCAGACCAGCTTGAAGGTTTATCAGAGGAAACACTTGCACTCCGAAGGATGGCCTCCACACTGTGACAGATTAATCCAAGTTGAGTGAACTTCCTTAATATGGAGGGCCCTAATTATTATGAAGGCACTTCGAACACAATGAGAGCTGACATCTGACAGACCATTCCCTGCCAGCTCGGCATTGTCTTACTGTCAGGCTCGGTCAGTTCCCAGCCTTAATTACATCCTGTTTACAAACATTAAGGCCTGACTTCAGATGAAGCCTTAACAAAGATTGACAAAGGTCAGGGTCACCTCGCAAGGATGTTATCTGTCTGTGTGCTCCTACTGATAAAGGAGGAGGAAGATCAGAGATGATCGGGGTGATAAGTCGGGCAGATTGGAAAAGAAAAGAAAACGGGAACGTCCAAAGGTGGCCGTGCCGTGCCGTTCACTAGCTTTATCCGATTCGTCGATGACAGATACACCCCACAATTTTGCATCTGATTTTCTGGAATGCTTTGGAAGGGATTCCTTTTGCACCTTTTGGGACTTCTTTGTTTTGATATTTAGCAGCAGCGCAGGTCATTGACTGGCAGTCTTTAGATCTATTGGCTGCCACAGGCTTCTGAGGATCGTGTCTTAGCCTCCCGCCCCACTCCAATTTGATTTTCTCCTTTTTCCTGCTCCTACTGTACGTTCTTGTTGGTCTTTAACTATTTTGTTTTTACAATTACTATGTTAAGGAGGGGGGTTTATGAGGGGTGGTGAAAACGAGGCTCTTTGCTGCTTAGAAGTGGGAAAGCATTGGGTAGACCTGACCTCCGTGGACCGTCTTAGTTTTTTCTGCATAGAAAAACTAGTTTTTTCTGCATAGAAAAATGAAGACAGTCCATGGAGCTTGGGTGTACCCAATGCTTTTCAATGGGCAGTAGACATGTCTTTTGAGCAGCTAAGACTCTCATGTGCATGTCTGCGTATCTTCAAATACAGCTCCTCCAAAAAAGTTGTTTTAAAGGGAAAGTATAGATTGCTGGGATTGGCAGGACAAGCTAAGTACAACTATGTACTCTTCAGGTTGAAAAAGTGCCCAGGATAGGAGACTGCAGAGCAAACATCCTGGGACAACCTTCAGCAAATGGAGGCAGGGAGAATCCTTTCAGCAGCGCACAAAACGTTAGGCGCAAGCTGAGGGAGGAAACTGACCAGAGAGCTTAATGGTTGGGTGGGAAACATAAGGCTCCTCCTGAGCTCCTGAGCTCCAAACAGCCAGGTAGGAGATGTCTTGCAGACAACTTGAAGAAAAAAAGTCCTTAGCATCTTTAAAATAAGACAGCTTGGGCTGAAATAAGACATCCTGAAGACGTCTTGAGGAAAAGTTGTGCAGAGTTCCACCCAAAGAAGCCTTTTTAGCATCCCCAAGACATCTTATCAGTGCTGTGCAGAACAGGCCATGGCCAGACAGAAATGTCAAAATAAGCTAGCATGTGAGAAAAGGTCTCTACTTTTAGAAATCAAAAGAAAAGAAAACAATAAAACCTGTGAAACAGGGTTATTGCTCATTCCCTTCACAAGTGTTATCAATCATCACTTCCACTCATTCTCCAATCTAAAACAGGTTAGTGCAAGTGGCCAAAGACTCCAGATACATAAAACTAATATTTCACAACAGTTCTACACCAAGTCTGTGGCTCCACACCTAACTAACCCAAACAAGAAAATCCAATTTTAAAAAGAGGGGAAAGACTGCAAGCTGAAAACGAGAAACAGTGGCCACTCTATTGCTTGGAATTCTCCAGCACTTAAGCTGTTTTCATTGCTGAGGCAGACAAATGTGTAATAGTTGAAACGGAATCCAACCTTTTAACTCTCTCAGTCCTCATTTTTGGAGCCATTCAGCTACTATGAAGACTGGCACAGTCCCATTGAACTTTTTTTGATAGAGCAGTTTGTACAGATATTTTAAAACCCATGACAAAATAAATCAATCTACAGGAAAATAAATTAAAGCAAATTAACATTTTTAAGAGAGAAAAAAATGTGGGCCGAAAATTCACTGAATAGGTGCAGGCTGTTTAAACACAGTTAAATGCAGAGGAGAAGGTTTAGAATTTAGAAGATGAGGAGAGAAGAAAAGGAAAAACAATGTGGAAGATTCGCTATCCAGCAAGTAGACTGAGGCTGCTTTTACTCAAGAACAATCTGCCGATCCCAGGAAGTGAGAGTCTGTGTCATCTGATATGTTCCCTAGGACTGCCAGCTCTGGGTTGGGAAATTCATGGAGATTTGGGGGTGGATACTCACCTATGTGTGTAACCCAGTAAGGTCTTAAAACAACCAGTCCAGGACTGTACCATTCTGTACCAAGAAGAAGAAGAAGAAGAAGAAGAAGAAGAAGAAGAAGAAGAAGAAGAAGAAGAAGAAGAAGAAGAAGAAGAAGAAGAAGAAGAAGAAGAAGAAGAAGAGGAGGAGGAGGAGGAGGAGGAGGAGGAGGAGGAGGAGGAGGAGGAGTTTGGATTTATACCCTGCTTTTCTCAACTGTAAAGAGTCTTAAACCAGTTTACAAACACCTTCCCTTCCTCTCCCCACAATAGACACCTTGTGAGGTAGGTGTGGCTGAGGCCCCTTCCACACACGCAAAATAATACGTTTTCAAACCACTTTCACAACTGTTTGCAAGTGTTTGCAGGAAGAAGAAGAAGAAGAAGAAGAAGAAGAAGAAGAAGAAGAAGAAGAAGAAGAAGAAGAAGAAGAAGAAGAAGAAGAAGAAGAAGAAGAAGAAGAAGAAGAAGAAGAAGAAGCACCACCACCACCACCAGCAGCAGCAGCAGGAGGAGGATTTATACCCCACCTTTCTCTCCTGTAAGGAGACTCAAGATGGCTTACAAACTCCTTTCCCTTTCTCTCCCCACAATAGACACCTTCCAAGAGAACTGTGACTAGTCCAAGGTCACCCAGCAGGAATATAGGAGTGCAGAAACACATCTGGTTTACCAGATAAGCCTTTGCCACTCTAGTGGAGGAGTGGGGAATTAAACCTAGTTCTCCAGATTAGAATCCACCTGCTCTTAACCACTACACCACGCTGGCTGTCAGAACTACGGCAACTGTACATATCAAGAGGATCGCAGGTAGTACTCACTGTTGGTATACATGAGGTTAGCAGGCTCCTGGAACCTGCAAACCTAACATCTGAAAGGGCGCTATGAAAATGTACGTCCTGTATCAGGAGCCATTTCAGAACACCGCATTTGCTCTGCCCCCCATTTATTGGCCTAGGGACTCCAATGAAGCCATCAGCTCTTATTGTCTTACCAGGTCTGCAAATTCTATCCAAACTGGCTATTACCTTCTTTCCTCCTCCGCCTCCCCCCACAACCCAGGCTCACCAATATCTCACGGCCTGGCTGTCCAGAGGCATCACTGCAGCCAGTAACGGCATGCAACACTGACTGGCTCAGTTCCAGCCCCTGATAGGGAGTGTTTCAAACTCTGCCGCCCCCTGTCCCCAGAGCCCCATTAACTTTATATCCAAAAACCTCTATGCAATGGGAGGATCCCATTTGTTGAAGGAGTGGTGATTTTTACAAGTAATTCCAACATGGTGTTCCTTTGACAGTTTTTTGAGATATAAAATCTTAACACACTATTATATGAAATGCTGATGTCAAATATATGCTGCTTTTGGAAAGATTACATGCATATATCTAGGGGTTTTTCCCTAGCTGAAGAAAAAATAACATTGTATTGTCGAAAGCTTTCACTGCCGGAATCACTGGGAAGTTGTGAGTTTTCCGGGTTGTATGGTTATGTTCCAGTAGTATTTTCTCGTGACGTTTCACCTGCATCTGTGGCGGAGGTATAATGCCATAGAGTCTACCTTCCAGAGCGGCATCTTTGTCCAGGCAAACTGACATGTGTCACCTGGAAATCAGTTGTAATAGAAGGACATCTCCAGCTAAAACCTGGAGGTTGGCAACCCTAACCCTTAGATATGCTTCTCATCAGCTGGTGACCCAGTAACCGAACTGGAATTAAAGAGAGCCAGTGTGATGTAGTTCTTAAAAGTGGTGAACTCTAATCTGATGAACCAGTTTGTTTCTCTACTCCTACACATGAGGCCTGCTGGATGACCCTGGGCCAATCACAGTTTTATCACAGCTAGAACTTTCTGAGTCTCACCTACCTCAGAGAGTACCTATTGTGGGGAAGAAAGGAAGGTAATTGAAAGACTCCTTTGAGACTCCTTTTGGTAGAGAGAAGTGACGTATTAAAACCTACTCTTCTTCTGAACTGGAATGTAGAATAATACACAAGAATAGTAAGTTACTAGAGTGGTATACGGTTGACCTTTCTTTAACTGCACCAATTAAAATACAGTTGTGATCTTTTCAGTCACGGGCATGATGACTGCACATATTTCCCAGCAATGGAAATCAAACACAGCAACCACACCATATCTGGGAGGAAACTACAATGTGCGCATTGGGCCAAATAATAAACATTCCATGGCAAATATTTTGCATCATGAGGTGGAGCGTGGGAGCCAAAAGCCATTCTGCTTTGACGTCACGGCAAACACAGAAAGCGTTTGTCGAATGTAACAGATTTAATCCAGATGTATAGATAGGTAAAACTGAGGGCCAATTTTTTTTTATTTTCCATTTTTATTTTTTCTAGAAAGCCTTACATTTTATAGACATCCTTATGGCAGCAAACAGGAAGCGTGCTTCATCCTATAAATGACACTATAGCGAAATAACAGGAACAATTCTCATCCGCCCCCTTTTTCATAACTAATAAAAGCAGAGTAATTCCAGAGGAGTAACTGTGCTAGTCTGTTGCAGCAAAAATGAATAAGGGTCATGGGCCATCTTAAAGACCAACAGGATTTTGTTTCAGTGTAACTGCCTGACAAATCTGACAAAATTGGCTCTAAGCTACAAAAGTTTATATTAAGAACATAAGAACTAGCCTGCTGGATCAGACCAGAGTCCATCTAGTCCAGCACTCTGCTACTCGCAGTGGCCCACCAGGTGCCTTTGGGAGCTCACGTGCAGGAGGTGAAAGCAATGGCCTTCTGCTGCTGCTGCTGCTGCTGCTCTCAAGCACCTGGTCTGCTAAGGCATTTGCAATCTCAGATCAAGGAGGATCAAGATTGGTAGCCTTAGATCGACTTCTCCTCCATAAATCTGTCCAAACCCTTTTTAAAGCTATCCAGGTTAGTGGCCATCACCACCTTCTGTGGCAGCATATTCCAAACACCAATCACACGTTGCGTGAAGAAGTATTTCCTTTTATTAGTTCTAATTTTTCCCCCCCAGCATTTTCAATGAATGCCCCCTGGTTCTAGTATTGTGAGAAAGAGAGAAAAATTTCTCTCTGTCAACATTTTCTACCCCAATCATAATTTTATAGACTTCAATCATATCCCCCCTCAGACGTCTCCTCTCCAAACTAAAGAGTCCCAAACGCTGCAGCATCTCCTCACAAGGAAGGTGCTCCAATTCCTCAATCATCCTCGTTGCCCTTCTCTGCACTTTTTCTATCTCTTCGATATCCTTTTTGAGATGTGGCGACCAGAACTGAACACAGTACTCCAAGTGCAGTCACACCACGGCTTTATATAAGGGCATGACAATCCTTGCAGTTTTATTATCAATTCCTTTCCTAATTATCCCCAGCATAGAGTTTGCCTTTTTCACAGCTGCCATGCATTGAGCTGACATTCCCATTAGAATACAAACTTCTTATCTTTCGAATTCTGCAAGACTCCAGAATGATTCCACAACATGAGAAATCAGAATACGGACTAAGCAAAACCTCACAAAAAGATTTTGTTTAATTATAGACAGAACTTTGTAAAATGGGTGATTTAAAAATTTGGCCTGATTACAAATCAAAACTGATTTTTAATGGATTATTTCACTTACTTTAAATAATAATGTAAGGTGAAGGTAAATGTAATGTAACCTAACGTAAGGTGCTCTGCCATAAACTGGTAATTTGTATACACAGAGTAGCCCTTGATTTTTATTTTGACAGACAGACAGACAGGCAGGCAGGCAGGCAGGCAGGCAGGCAGGCAGGCAGGCAGACAGACAGACAGATCTTGCTTTTTGTGACCTACCAAAAAAGCAAAAGCAAAATCCCCTACAAAAAAAAGTCACTACCATGCTTCTGCAGTATGGCATTGGCCCTGGGCCAAGCAACCTGCCCAGGTTAATTTGCCAGTATCCAAATGATTTTGCAATCTATGCCTCCCCTCCTAAATATCCTCTAAAAGTAATCTCATTGTTGGCACTGAGACATTTCTGAGACATTTCTCAGGCGGGAGAGCAATTTGCCATGTGACCTATTTTGGTGTACTTAATGCACAACACGCAAACAAAAATATGATCCCATCTCAGCTAGCGACGATCCTCTATGTGATGTGCTTTTCCTCACTAACAAGTCTGGCTAGTTCAATAGTCGGTATATCCCTCAAAACCAACACTGTCCTTAATCAAAACCCATGATGATCTGTTGTCAACTCCATCTTGGTTCTCTTGTTTTCATTAGAAACATTCATTTTGTGTTCCCACGACACTATATCATCTGTGCTTTCGTCCAAAGGAAAAAAGATTCGTCAAGCAGACAGCGCATCACCATCACACAAGACACTATTTTCAGACAAAAGCTGAACATTGTGACGCTCTTGTTGAAACCACTGGCTAGTTATACACACAGGCAGAAGATTGCATTCACCAACCCCAGTTTGAATTATGGAAGCCATATTTGGCTCAGAAGTACAGTTGGCTGCCGAGAAAGGATGATAACATAGAAAAGCAGCCCTGAAATTATCACTGGAGGATGACATTGGACTTAAGCAAGTACAGAAATACACAATTGCACGCCGCCCTAGTATGAAATCGATTCACAACGACAAGCTAAATTTATTTACTTTATTGATTTTAAATTTTACATGAACGGCAATATAAGTAAATCTTTCATGGCAATTCTAAATCTTGAAACATACTGTAAATAACAAACCTCCCAAAAAGGCCAACGGGCAGCTCAACCATTTCTCTGGTCTGGAAGTGCATTATTCTTAAAGCCCAAGACAATTTTTTTTTAATGAATACTTTCAATCTGCCTGAGCCGTCAGAGTTGGTATTTTCTTTAGAGTAAGAGCTTGTGCGTGGCATCCCATGAATTCTAGTTCACAACTGTTCTTTAAGGCAACAGGTAAGTAATTAAATTGATTCTCTGGGATAAAGAGAGCATGGAATACGGTTTGGCAGCTCTAAGAAGCTGGTCGCCGATCGAGTAAAGGTCAGATGCTGGGTGATAAATGAATTGATTGACGATGCTGAAAAAAAGTCTTTGGCTTGGGGCCACTATGGATGTTGCCTCATAGAGATATGAGAGCTGCTACTGTAGGCTGACCAGACATCCCGCTTTTGGCGGGACAGTCCCGACTTAAAACAAGTTGTCCCGTGTCCCGCGGGTTTTTTCAAGTGTCCCGGTTTTTGAAAGGCTGCCGCACTGCCTTCTGGGGTGCAAGGCAGTGCGACAGCCTCCCGCGTGCGCAGCCGCAGGAGCGCATGGCCTTCTGGGGCGCTCCCGTTTCCCACCCTGTGACAGGGCAGGAAACGGGAGCGTCCCAGAAGGCCGTGCGCGCGCCTACCTGCCGGTCCTGGTTCACAAAGGTGACCATCTGGTCACCTTATGCTACTGGCATAAAAGTTGTAGTATCATCTATTGTTTCCAAAGTAGTCTTAAGCACTGCTCTGGACTCATAACAGTGTAACAGAGGAGGACGACCAAAATGCTAAAAGGTCTGGAATCCATGCCCTACAAAGAGAGGCTTAGGAAGCTGGGGATGTTTAGTCTGGAGAAGTGAAGGTTAAGGGGGGACATGATAGCTATGTTGAAATATCTGAAGGGATGCCATGTTGGTGAGGGAGCAAGCTTGTTTTCTGCTGCCTCGATGACTAAGACATGGAGTAATGGACTCAAGGTGAAGGAAAAGAGATTCCACCTAAACATTAGGAAGAACTTTCTGACTGTCAGGGCTGTTCAACAGTGGAATTCACTGCCTCGAAGAAGAAGAAGAAGAAGAAGAAGAAGAAGAAGAAGAAGAAGAAGAAGAAGAAGAAGAAGAAGAAGAAGAAGAAGAAGAAGAAGAAGAAGAAGAAGAAGAAGAAGAAGAAGAAGAAGAAGAAGAAGAGGAGGAGGAGGAGGAGGAGGAGGAGGAGGAAGAAGAAGAGGAAGAAGAGGAAGAAGAGGAAGAAGAAGAGGAGGAGTAGTTTGGATTTATATCCCCCCTTTCTCTCCTGTAGGAGACTCAAAGGGGCTTACAATCTCCTTACCCTTCCCCCCTCACAACAAACACACCACCCTGTAGCAAAGGTGGGTGGAGGCTGAGAGGAGGGCCTCCAGTAGAGCTGTGATCTCAGCCCTCGGAGGTCACCCTAGCTGGCATGTGTAATGTGTGGAAGTGTACAGGCTAATCTGAATTCCCCAGATAAGCCTCCACAACATAAGCGGCAGAGCTGGGAATCAAACCCGGTTCCTCCAGATCAGAGTGCACCTGCTCTTAGCCACTGCTCTTAGCCACTACGCCAATGCTGCTCCTTTTTTGGAGGTTTTTAAATAGAGACTGGATGAATGTATGTCGGGAGTGCTTTGACTGTGTGTTCCTGTGTGGCAAAGTGTTGGACTTGATGGCCCTTGGGGTGTCTTCCAACTCTATGATTCTATGATTCTAACAATGTTTAGAATGGCACTGCAAGACGTATTGACGTATTTCATTTGTAATAGCGGAACAGATGCTGTATGAGCCTGACCAACACAGCTACCCTTTGAAACGATCTTCATTTGTGGTGCTTGATCTGTGATAGTCTGTTCACACACATTATACACGCCATTTGAGTCATCAAATTACAACCATGTATGGATGAGTCAGACCAGCCAAGCAATGTATCAGAAAGGTGACCTGCAAAACTTTTTCTTAACAAAGGGGGGGAAACCTCCCCTACTCCCTCCAGGACAGAGGCGTAGCTGGGCCAAACTGTGCCCGGTGCGCATTCTACATTTTCTCCCCCCCCACGGCACCCCCCCGCTCCCTCCCCATGGCACCCCCCCTCCCACACTTACCTTAGTTCCTTTCCTTTTTCAGAACTTTTTCAGGCTGCAAAAGGCCTGTTCTCAGTAAAAACGGCCTGATGGGAACTATACTTCCCAGGAGACCTTGTGAGCCCCAAGGTCTCCTGGGAACTGTAGTTCCTCAGGCCATTTTTACTGCAAACAGGCCTTTTGCAGCCTGAAAAAGTTCTGAAAAAGGGAAGGAACTAAGGTACTGGTAAGTGTAGGAAGGGGGAAAGGGGGCATTGTGGGGGCATCATGAGGGGCAGGGGAGGGGGAGGGGCCTTGGGGCGATTTTCCGCATTCCCCCAGGCATGCCCTCGATGCTCGGCGCCCCCCCCCCCCCCCCGGTCCCCTTGTAGCTTTGCCACTGCTCCTGGAATTTTTGACAAAGGTAAGTTTTGAATGCATAATAGACATGAAGTTAAACCCTCCTTATAAGACACTGGTACACATATGAACATTTAAGAGACAATTAAAATTGTGGTACTGTCCTCACTGGGTACTATGGTACTTTCCTCACTGGGATAACCAATACAACCTGCCTTCCATTGAGGACCTGTATACTGCACGGGTCAAAAAAAGGGCTGTGAAAATATTCACTGACCCCTCGCATCCTGGACATAAACTGTTTCAACTCTTACCCTCTAAACGTCGCTACAGAGCACTGCACACCAAGACAACTAGACATAAGAACAGTTTTTTCCCGAATGCCATCACTCTGTTAAACAAATAATTCCCTCGATAATGTCAAACTATTTATTATATATTTATTATATAATTACTACACTACTTTTTTTTTCATCTATCATTCCTATTACCCATCTCCTCCCAATTGCGGTGACTGTATGACTATAGCCTGTGCTGACATTTCATTTTCTTTTATGATTTTACCTTTTATGCTTTTATTACTAGATTGTTTCCTGATTGCTTACTAGACCTATATGACAATCATTAAGTGCTGTACCTTATGATTCTTGACAAATGTATTTTCTTTTATGTACACTGAGAGCATATGCACCGGAGACAAATTCCTTGTGTGTCCAATCACACTTGGCCAATAAAGATTCTATTCTATTCTATTCTATTCTATTCTATTCTATTCTATTCTATTCTATTCTATTCTACAGGTGCATGCCCTTGAATGCACTACAATGTCATAACAGTAGTGCTATACACTTTTAAAGGAACAAATTAACCACTTAACTACAAGACTGTGCGAAGAACGATTAATCTGTCTAATAATCAATCACTACGTGAACCAAACTCCTGAGTGAAGAGGAGTCAGAAGTTTATTTATCCCGGGCCCTGTTGAAAACTCTTGCATTCTAGCCAAGAATCACTCAGTGTTATCCTTTAAGAGCTTTCTGCGGCTCAGAGAACATTCTTTGCAGATTCAATCCCTATGCATCCTCAGTTGCAAAATGCCTTGGGCTTTCATTGAGAATAACCCTGAAACCTTGGAGAGAACAGGTCAAAAGTACTCAGCTTCTGAGAATAATCATCTGTTCTAGTATAAGGCAGTTTCTTGCTATGTGTTCACTACCTGGGCTATCCCCTTCTCTCGCCGAGTAGCATCGCATGTACAAGTAGAACGGGATACAAGTACACTGTGCAGATGTACCTAGGCCTATCTAAGATGGTACAGACTGTGCCAGGTGCGCTGCTGAATGTTTGAATGGGCTGTTGTGAAGTACGAATCAGAAGTGTACTGTTTTTACAAATAAACCCAGAATGGGGAGTTGGTGTCTCCAATGAGTACAGACAGATCTTACAGTCTTAGAGATGGTGCCATGAGATCGCAAGAAGCTACTTCACACCTCTTGCTTTTTAGTTATATGCCTAAGATGACTTCAGTGAATCATGAAAGTATTGTGTTCAAAGATTGGCTGTTGCTCCCTGTTGAGCCTACCCTTGATCGCAAACTCAGACTTGCTGCCATGTAAAGGTCTTTGGTTATAGTCCTAACAAGAGTTGCACCCATATCCTGGAAACAGAGATTATGATTCTGGAGGTAGAAAACATAATTCCTTAAACCAGGGTCCCCACAGTGCCACTGTACTCACCAACACCATTTCTGGCATCCAACAAGTGTTTTCAGGAAGAGTGCAGAGCCAAGTATGACTTTGCCCTGCAAGGCTTCTTATCAACTATTGGAGATCTTGATTGTCTATGCAGATTTTTGTAATAGTTGCTGTGGCAGTAGTTGTCACCACGGCAGAAGGATCTGCACTGTTTTAGTGAAATTAAGTTGCGGCAATCGTTTTGTGGCTAGCCCCACCTCCTGCATCGGCCATGTTGTGGCAGCCATTTTGTTGCTGTATCAGAACTTCAAAGGCTTAAAATTTTTGGAGATTCCTGCCTTAAGCTATCAGGGGCAGGACCAGAGGTGGGATCCAACCAATTCTCACCACTTCTCTAGAAGTGGTTACTAATTTTTTCTGAGTGCCGAGAAGGGGTTACTAAAGCAACCTCCCTGCCCAATAGGGACTGGAGGTGCGTGTGTGTGGCGGCGCCACTGTTTGAATCCCACCACCACCGGAACCTGTTATTAAAATTTTTGGATCCCACCACTGGGGGGGGGGGGGCTGGCTTCAAGGAATGCCATTCCTCTGGGGAGACTTTTTTGTGGGGGAAACAATATGGTTTCTCCCAAGTCATTCCCAGCACTGCAACCATCTTACAAGTATAAACAATAACCTTTACAGACTTATAAATGGAAAGATTCAAAAAGCCAACTGGCGACCTGGATTGAAGTTGGGTTTCCTGGTGCCCATTTGCTTCTTCCCCAAAAGCAAATAACCAGAAATACGGACATTCCACTTATAGGAGCTCCTTTCTTTCTGCAGCATTCCTCATAAAGTCCCTTCTCCATTATGATTCATAGGTTTCCAGGAATCATAGGTGTGACTCTTTTGGACATGATGAAGTAGCCAGTGAGGATACAGGAGCGACTTTCATAGCCTCTTTTCATGCTTCCAATACATCCTCTGAAGAAATGAATCATCAAGACCTTCTATAGTTTAATGTAGGAAATAAAAGCATCTCAAAAAGGATATCGAAGAGATAGAAAAAGTGCAGAGAAGGGCAACGAGAATGATTGAAGGATTGGAGCACCTTCCTTATGAGGAGAGGCTGCAGCGTTTGGGACTCTTCAGTTTGGAGAGGAGATGTCTGAGAGGGGATATGATTGAAGTCTATAAAATTATGCATGGGGTAGAAAATGTTGACAGAGAGACATTTTTCTCTCTTTCTCACGATACTAAAACCAGGGGGCATTCATTGAAAATGCTGGGGGGAAGAATTAGAACTAATAAAAGGAAATACTTCTTCACGCAACGTGTGATTGGTGTTTGGAATATGCTGCCACAGGAGGTGGTGATGGCCACTAACCTGGATAGCTTTAAAAGGGGTTGGACAGATTTATGGAGGAGAAGTCGATCTATGGCTACCAATCTTGATCCTCCTTGATCTGAGATTGCAAATGCCTTAGCAGACCAGGTGCTCAGGAGCAGCAGCAGCAGAAGGGCCTTGCTTTCACCTCCTGCATGTGAGCTCCCAAAGGCACCTGGTGGGCCATTGCGAGTAGCAGAGTGCTGGACTAGATGGACTCTGGTCTGATCCAGCAGGCTCTTTCTTATGTTCTTAATGTTCTTATGTCCTGCAGATGTAACATTTGGCCTGTGCAGAATCCACCAGTGTTCCAACAAGCAGGGTTGAGAGGGATAAGGGAGAGAGCTTTGTGGCTGATGTAAATGCAACGCTGCAAGAAAGAAATCCTCCCCAACTGCCTTTAAGTTAAGAAAGGAAGGGTGGTTTCTTTGTTTGGCGTCGTTTAAACATGGTAAAACTGTGGCTCTTCAGTACAACCGTAATGGGATGAAATGTTTTTACACACAGATTAACCTATCACTGCAAAAGATTATAAGGATAAAATACAGCAAACGCTTGCAAAATTAGCCCAAGCAGATTTTGGCAGCTGATGCATGTTACCTGGCGTTTTTGATTTCATTATGTTAAACGCTATTAATCTGGGTGTATGATTTCAACAGTGAAGAGATGGAATTTGTCATCTGGTAAAGGAAAACATTATTTTTAAAGGAGTGAAAGATTAATGCTTCACCGTGGACTCCTTAAAACCTTATGCAGCAACAGCACCGTAATATTAATCCAACTTTGATGGGTTTTGCATAAGGCTCATAATTAAACATTTTCTTTTTCAATACTTTACAGAATCCCCATGTGTTTTTAATGGCATCATTTTGATGTTTTTCTTAATCATTCTGGCAGCCCGTGCCTGTAGTTTGAAGCTTTATTTTTTGTTCCTAATGTCTTCTTTGACAGAGCCTGTATTGTGCCAAGGCTGAGTGAAGACTTTTGGAAACCCACAGCTAGAATGCGCGTTGCTTTCTTTCCCTGCATTCCAGGAACTGGGGAAATATAGCATCTGTGCGGGTTTTCCATTTGCATGTGCAAAGCTATTCGAATTTAGGCTTGCATTAGGAATCACGGGTAGGTCTGCAGAGTTGTTGTTCCCCACCTCACACAGTCAAATGCAATTCCTCATTAATGCAGATGCACCCATATTAGCAGGAGTGGGCTGAAAAAATTGTAGGAAGAGCCAGATGAACGGTCCATCCAGAAGTAGAGGCGGTTGGAAATTGGCTTGTTGAGGACACTGTGGTGCATCTTATGCGAAACTGATGTAGAACTTCTGACTTTCAGATCCAGGAGATATTCCTTCTACCAGCTGAGGCAGAAAACACATTTAACTGGCACTTAGCTCCAATTCTTAATTAAACTGGTCAACCAAATATGTCAGCAACATCAGGCAACGTATTCAGGTTTTCCAGATTATTTATTTATTTATGAGATCATCTCCATCACGCATTTTCTCCCCAGTGGGAATGCAACGTGACTTAACGATATGAAGATAGAAGGGGGGGAAACCACCGAAACAAAGAGGAGAAAAAAGAAACAAAAGGCTTCTATGTGTCCAGCATCCCCTGCCAACTCTGAGCTGTGCTCTTCAAGTCAAGAGTTCAAGCCCCATATCCCTTTCATCCTAATTTGTGCTACTTTCTATAGGTAAATAAAGTGGAAGAGCAACGGGGGAGGATGGTGAATGCTAGTGGATACTATTGCAGATACATTAGACAGCAAACGATAGTCTTCATGACTGATTACCATCCAAGACTATGTAACATGGAGCACTCCTCCCATAAATATGGGACTCTGCCAGCCACCCACCAGGAAATGGCATGAGGTAGGACTCAAGTATTTGGGGAGGGGGAGGGTGGCCCACTGTGGCAACCCATTAGCATAATATATTAAATTCAGAAATAAAATAGTTATGAATGTATACGGTGGTAGTGTAGTGTAGGGCAATACATGTCCACACCAGGGAGGTGTTGTGTGCAGAGATGCATCTACACATGCTCCCAGTGACATTGTTAGATGGTGCTGGAGCCAACAGGTATAAGGCTTGCTGAATCGTTTTGCCTCCATTTTGTGGACTCGTGCCTTTCACTCAAGATTCTGAAATGAGGCTCTGAAATGGAGAGAGATCTGAATTTGCTTATTTATTCAAATAACTGCTGTCCTGTTCTCTTCACTGAAGATGCACCGGGAAGCTTATGGATAATGAAAACTCCACAAATATTTTTTAAACACCAGCACAAAATAAACGCCTGTCAAACCCGCAACAGTAAAATAGACATAACACTAAAATAGCAGCAACAGTAGGCAGCCTCAGTAGGCATTTTTTTCATAATCAGCTGAAAGCCTGTGTGAAGAAATACCTCTCTAACTGGTTCCAGAAAGTTAGCAAACTCACCTGCTTAATATACGTATACGGAAGGTGGTCCATAACTGAGATGCCATCCCAGAAAAAGTCCTCTCTTGCATGGCCACCCACTGGAGGTCAATTAGCTGCAGCTGGGTAGTTTCTTATGGCAGTAGATGGTCGCTCAAATTATCCTGGTCCCAGATGGTATATGGCTTTACAGATCATAACCAGAACTTTAAACTGAGCCCAGAAATGAATAGATAACCAAACTAAATGCTTCAGGGAATGGGAAATATCTGCTTTATAATTTATACCAGACAGGAACATTGCTGTTGTATTTTGAACTTGTTTCCAGTTTGTCTTCAAAGACAGCCCCATGCAGAATGAATTACAGTAATCTAGTTCTTCCACATATATCCCCATCAAGTCCCAGTCAGAGGCGTAGCTCCAAGGAGACGGGGGGGGCACGACACACCGGGCATGCACCCCTGTGGGGGTGTGGCAAGGGTGTTCCGGGGCGGGACAGGGGTGGAGAACGCACCATTGCACTGGGTGTTTTTCCCCCTTGCTATGCCTCTGGTCACAGTTGACGTATGCCGACCTTGTAGGGCTTTTAAAGCAAGAGCCATTTGGAGGTGGGTTGCCATTGCTTGCCTTTGCATCATAACCCTGGTATTCATTGAAGGTCTCCCATCAAAAAACTAGCCATGATCAGGGCTGGGAGAACACGCGCCTGGCCCAAGGATACCATGGTGTGAGTGGGCATAGTTAGGGTGCCAAAATAACCTTCTTCAAAGAATCAAGCAAAAAAGTGAAGAGGTGGCATGCTAAAAGAAAACTGTTCTGAACACAGCTCTAATAGCACCCCCATCTGTGAACTTGTTCTTTCAGGGGATGTGAAATCCCTTCCAGAGCAAGGAGACTCCACAATCCCTGATTTGGTGCAGAATTGACCCATGGGATATCTGTTCTTTAAGGACTGGCAGCATAGTGACCCTCATTCAGCTTCAGAAATGCTATCCATGCCGCTTTTCCAACCTAGTTTCTCCCCTCCGATAACACTTTTCATTTAAAAAAAACCCTTATTATGGTTCAGTTATACCCCCTGGAATCCAATATGTAGTTAGCCCCAAATGAAAGTTTCAGGTGGGTAGCCATGCTAGTCTGTGGCAGTAGAACAAAATTCAAGCCCAGTTGCATCTTAAAGACCAATGAATGTTTCCAAGGTACAAGCTTCCATGAGATGATGAAGTGAGCTTTGGTTCACACAAGCTTGTACTGTACAAAATTCTGTGGGTCTTTAAGGTATTATTTGACCCAAACTTTGTTCTTGCCCTGAATGCATATTGATTTTTTTAGGGGCTGTCTTTGTCTTTCTCTGGCCTAGGCTACAGTATTGGATAGAACTGTCAACTTCTGAGGGACACTTGGAGATCCTCCAGAATTCCAACTGATCTCTAGACCACAGAGATCCATTCAAGCTGAGAAAATGACTGCTTTGGAGGGTAGACTCTATGGCAGGGGTGTCCAACTCTGGCGCTTCAGATGTTCGTGGACTACAATTCCCATCAGCCCCTGCGGATTGGCCATGCCAGCAGGGGCTGATGGGAATTGTAGTCCATGAACATCTGAAGTGCCAGAGTTGGACACCTCTGCCATAGAGTCTACTCTCCAAAGCAGTCATTTTCTGCTCTATGGCATTATACTCTGCTGAGGCTCCTCCCCTCCCCACCCCAAACCCTGGCTTCCCCAGATTCTACCCCCAAATCTCCAGGATTTTTCCAGTCTGGATCTGGCAAGCCTACTATTGGCAATGATCACATCCTGTGCCTCTAGATTGGAGTCCAGTAGCATCTCCAAGATCAACAAGATTCCAGGGTATAAGCTGTCAAATTCCTTTCATCAGATGCTTTGACTCTCAAAAGCTAATATCCTAGAAATCTTGGGTCTGAAGACACTACAGATCTGGAATCTAACTCAGATCATCATGGCTACGCACGTGAAAAGTTAGGGTTGCCAGCAGAAAGGGTCTGGGGATCTCCCAGAGTTACAACTGATCTCCAGAGTACAGAGATCACTTCACCTAAAGAAGATAGCTGGTTTAGAGAGTGGACTCTATGGCTTTATGCTCCACTAAGGTCCCTCCCCTTCCCAAACTTCGGCTTCCCCAGGCTCCACCCACAAATCTCCAGAAATTTCCCAACTCTGTGCTGGCAACCCAGCCTCCAGCTCTGAAAACTTCCAATCACCATAAAGATAACCTATCAAAAATGTATAACATAAAGACTGATCACATTTCTGGTTGAAAAACAAATTCTGAGAGGCGGCCATTTTGGATTTTTCTGCCATGCAGCTGTGTTCACGCGCCTACCTGGGCCTTCCTGTTTTGATTACTGTAATGCTTTGTTTATTGGCCTTCCCGGTCATTCATAAACAAGAACATATGGTCCAAAGCTCTGCTTACCGGGGTTCTCCTACTAGATTAGGTTGTGATCAAATTCTGCGCCCTGTTTTAAATCAATCGGATTTGGCTTCATGTCAGGCAATGTGTTACTTTTTAAAACAGCTATGCTTTCTTTTAAAGATGTTTTCACTTTGCCTCTGGCTTCATAGTTTACCCAGGGAAACTTTCACCAACTTCAGTGTATTTTATATTTGTCTGACAGTAGCTTGTTATGGACCCCCCAACCTCGCCCCTCTCCCTTCTTTGATTTGCAGTACATTAAAAAAAATGTCAGGAGAATCCCCCTGAGAAATTTTCCTTGAATTCCCGGTCTTCTCAGAAGCTGCTATAATGCCAAGAGTATTTCCAAGGCCATTTAAGAGACTTGTTATCTTTAGCTAAACATCTGTATTTACATGTGGAGAGATGCAAAATGTTTTCCCCAAAATAGATTTCTGTACAACAGGCCGTATTGTATTATTGAAACATGCTCGGTCCAATTACGGGGTAGAGACGGCAACGGCTTATATAATGCAGCCATTGTAAATGATTCCCAGAGGGGACCGAGGCAACTTTACATTGATTGAGTCACTTTGGATCCGACACGCATTGAAAACCTTCCAAAGGATAAAATATTAGAAATACTTATTTTAAAAGAAATATTTACCCGTTGAACACTAAAGCACTGTAACCGTCTGACCTTTTTTCTAGCCGTTGTTTCTGTTGTGCTTTTGACAACGAGGCCAAGAGTTTTGGAGAGGAAAAGAGAAAAAGATTATTTTCAGTCTAGCTACCACCCCTATCCTAAGCAATAACATCATGATGGAAGAATAATCATTGTAAACAATCCCCAAGAGACTGTACTGGCTACAGTCAAGGATGAGGGTGCCAATTTCAGTGCTTTCATACACTACCTCACTGAATTTTTGTCTAGTGTGGATAAGAGGGGACATCTCTCTATGCTGCTTGAGTGAATGTGCTAACGTGCAATGCATTGCTTCAGGGCTAGGCCAATTAAAATCATGCATGTCCTCTCTCCCTGGATGCTTTGGCTCAGATCTTAAAATTGGTTCCAGGATCAGATCCCTGTTTTGAAGGGCCCTGAACAAAACACAACGCAGTGGCTGACTACCAACCATGTCACCACTACCACTTCATCCTCTTCTCAAGCATGTGCCAACCTCATTCATGGACGCATGCACAAACCCTCCCTTCGCATCATTCTGGAATAATTGCTGGCAGGGGTAAAGGAGGTCAGAGAGAACTGCTTCTCTGCTCCAACCAGCATCTCCCCATCCAGGAAATGGGAAACCTCCTCAGTGGCTCTTGCAGTAGTGTGTGGTCTCTTGGTGGAAGCAGATGAGAAAGTATCTGCGACTGGTGGTAGGCCCTGTGTTGGACTGTGGACGTCTGCAAGCATCCAGTCCCAACACTACAGAGGCGTAGTTCTAAGGGGACAGGGGGACATGATGCTCCGGGCAGGGGCGGAGGACGCGCCAGTGCACCTGGCGCTTTCCCCCCTTGCTACGCCTCCACAACACCATTCCTGGCTGTTTTAGACATAGGTATTTATCTTTCATTGATGATAACATTTGAAAAAGCAAGGAAAAGCCATCACAGATTAAGTATCACAGATACAATGTTTAGATGACCCAACGGCCACTTGAAAAGTCAGAGACACAAATTACAGCTGATGTATGATTACCACTGGAAACAGCAGCCCTGTGTCTCCTCTTCCTTGCTTCCTAGTAACATTTAGGGCAAATTGCATGCCAAAATGGTACTGTGCTACAGGTTTCTACACCCCTACTCGCAGCAGCCAACTAAGTGGGATTTAGACGGAGAAATTTGCAATATAATTTGCATGTTATGTTTCATTATGGAAGGACAGGAGGAAGGAGGCTTGGACCAAAGGGGGCAGTTAACACAATTCATTTGATGAGAACTCAAGTGTTGGATGGAGACAAAGAGGCCAAAGAATGGGCAAATATGATCCCCCTCCCCACGCAGCTGTTTCTGCAGGTGAAAATGGTAGAGGAAAGGCTGAAGTTCCTTCCCCTTGGCATTTGGAGCTGCACAAAGCAGCACAATGCTTTCAAGGTAAGTAACGCTGATCCAACATGTAATAAGCTGGGTCGGGCACCTGTGTTCTGAACTGTGTCACACATATTTGAGTTACTTGAGGACAAGCAGTGTGCCAGCCCCTTAGAAATCACAGTTTCCTTTTTTCAATTTTTTGTTTCTGTTTCAATAAAATCTTTTTAATGAAGATCAAACCAACGTTTCCTGCAGTTTCCATCAGAGTGGGTGCACCCCCTTCAATATGACATTGAGGAAAGTGATGCAAATTACGTGGCTTTATACATATGATAGTTGCCATACAACTGAAGAGTGTTTCTGGGCATTTTCACACATGCTGAATAATGCACTTTCAATGCACTTTCAATGCACTTTCAATGCACTTTGCAGCTGGATTTTCCTGTGTGAAATGGCAAAATCCATTTGCAAATGATCACTCAAGTACATTGAAAGTGGATTGAAAGTACATTATTCAACAAGTGTGAAAATGCCGGCTGTCTTTAGGAAGGAAAAGTATACATTTGTTATAGAAGATGCTTGTGGGTTATTATAAGAAACTGGTCTCCTACTCTGAAGAAGGGTAGGGCGATTTCCCACTGGCGATTAATCCTGGGATAGTCACCCAAAATATCCAGGTTCCCTCGAGATCTCCTCACAGCCGAAACACAGAACACAGATCAGTCCCGTTTCTGGCACTCTCTCCCCCCCATCCCACCCCACCCCATCATGGGATTTTCCTGGACCTGCTTGTATATGCACCTTTTTGAAAAAACACTCCAATGGGAGCTAATAGGAGATGAGGCTACACATTTGAGGGTCCATAACTTTGGCCCCCATGAACCAAACTTCATCAAACCTGGGTGGTATCATCAGGAGGGTCTCCTAAAGATATTCTGAAATTTTAGTGCTGCTAGATTAACAATTGCACCCCTGACAGCAGGAACCCCCCCCCCCCCCCCCCGGGGCAGGCCTAGACATCTTCACTAGAAACATGCTGTAGTGAGGATGTTGGAACCTGGATGAAAAGGTGCCGATTCTTTTGAAACTTGGTAATATCTAGATTAAATTTTCAATGGGAATTCGACCGTAGTGTCTCACATCTGGAGATGGTTGAAGATGGGTTGAAGATGCTTGGTAGGCAGAAAACAGGAAATATCTCCAATTCCAATGCCTTTATTGGCATTATGAAAATATCTTATTTTTCCCACCCAAGTTTAAAGCTCCCACTTTTGGTTTCTTTGCAGCCCACGCCCACCACTTTCTGCTGCTCCACGGATTTGGATACGCCACGCTACCTGTCATTAGCTGAGTTGTTCCCAGGGCTGTTTCCTCTTCTTGCATCACAGACGGCCACTAGTTCACCTTGCAAAGTACATGAATAAACTTAGTTTCCCCTGTGGATGACCTGCATGTGTCGTTTTTTTCAACAACAAAAAAATTGTTTTCAATTAACTGTTTTCAAAGCTATAAAGACTTGATATGAGAATTGGCATGGATTCTCATATTGAGTCTTTGTAGCTTCAAATGTACCTTTCTGAAAAAAATTTAAAACAGGGAAACAACAGGTTGCCATAATCGGCAGGAGAAGCTGAGTTCATTCATGAACTTTAATCACTGAAAAGGTGCCCAGCTGTGATGCCAGGAGAACAAATGTCCCAGGGGAACTTCAGCAAATGATGGGTGGCAGGGAGGTTTCAAGGTTCAGAATAGGGGGAAAGAGAGAGAATGATGAATGACTCGTCCTCCACCGCAATTGAATGTTGAATTTGCAGGCCACATTCCCTTTTAGCTGGAACAGGGGTCTGCAAACTGTGGCTCTCCAGATGTTCATGTTCATTTTTTCCATTCTATATTTTATGTCAGTGGGCTATACAAGGTTATGTCAAGACGATGTGGAGACATCTTGGGAAGCTTACTTGCCCTCCAGGGAAGCTGCCCATTGTGTGTATGCATAAGTCACTGTTGTGGGTTTACCTCCTTAACAATCAAAAAGCACAGCCAAACAGGCAGAAAACAGTGACTATTTTTTTGCCATGAATTCACAGCTCACTTATGGTGGTGACCCCATAGGGTTTCCAACGCAAGAGATGTTGAGAGGCGGTTTGTCATTGGCTGCCTCTATGCCACAACCAGAGGTGGGATCCAGCAGGTTCTCACAGGTTCCCGAGAGTAGGTTACTAATTATTTGTGTTTGCCGAGAGGGGGTTACGAATTGGTGATTTTGCCCTGTGATTTTTGCCTTAGTTACGCCCCTCCTCTCAGCAGTAGCGCACAGAACTTGAAGCAGTCTAGCAGGAGGTGCACCGGCGTGCGTGGCAGCCTGCGCCTGCGTGCATTCGTTTCCCGCCCAAGGACCGGCGCAGCAGCTGCATCCTTGCCACAGCCCCGCCCAGGAATACCCTACCCCCAGAATGCCCAGCCACGCCCCCATCGTGCCCCGCCCAGCCCCATTGGCGCTACGCCAGTGTTTGAATCCCACCACCATGGAAACCTGTTACTAAAATTTTTGGATCCCACCACTGGCCACAACCTTGGAGGTCTCCCATCCAAATACTAATCAGGGTCAAGTCTGAGAGTGTGTGACTGGCCCAGGGCCCAGCAAACTTCCATGGCATAAGTGGGGATTCAGACCTGGTTATCCCAGGTCCTATGATATCTTAACCACTACACCATCTTACATGTTCAAAAAGACATTTTCAGTTCTGTGAGTGAAATGGACCTCCAATTTTATTTCTGCAGGAAAGGTGCCTTGGCTATCAGAAATTTGGGGAACTGCCCTAAAGATAAACCCGACAATTATCTCATGGTAACAAAATCAAGGGATAAAACGTCATGGGTGGACCAGATTTATTGCTTTGCTTACTGGGATCTGCTTTATTACAGCAATTGCTATGAAAACATTCAAACAATGAAGGTCTTAATCCTGTGGATCTCTCTACGTAGCAATTGGCTGGCAAGCACGCTTTTTTAAAGCGCAGACATTCAGAAAAGGGGTGTGTGTGAAAAAAAAAGCCTCCCTTATCCACCCAATATTTCAGACACATGTCATCTGTTGTTATCATTAATGATCCGTTTTTACAAACAGAGTCCCTCTCTGGAAAGCTGAGCAGAGGCCAATCCAAATAAACCAAGAAAAACCCATAATTGCCTACTGACAAGCTGGGCTGCCCGGGATGTAAGATAATGTGGGCGTATATACGAGCTAGAAGTGTGGAGCACGCCACATTATGAGCGAGGTCTCTGTTAGCTCTGGAGCATGACAGAAGAGAGGAAACTCGGCTTAATCGCAGCTGAGAATTCTGCCCAAACATACCTAAGATCAGCTTTTAAAACATACACTTCATAATGCTTTAGGGGGAGGGAAAGAACCTTCGTGTTTGAGGACAGCTGAGTGCAGCTGGAAGCAGACTAAATGGACCTTCAGTCTGATCCAACAAGATATAACTAAACGGGCTGAGGTCCAACATGTCTTGGGCATGTGCCCAAAACACATCCATATGCACACCAGGTCTCTCTGGACTTCCCCTTCCACTGCAGTTCCTTAAACTGCATCCACAGTCATGCTTCATGTTCACCCAGCTTTCTGCGAAAAACTTTTCTGAGCTGAATGGGAGTGCCTCAAAGGTCATGTAGCCCAAGTAAGGTCTTCCTCACACGAATGAAATGATTTGCGAATACTGTGAAGGTATGGGGTAAAGCCCCTGTAGCAGAGTAGCACAATCCACTGGAACACAGTAGGAAGTCAGACGCACACAGCAGCTCAGCTTCACAGAAGCAGTCCTACTTTTATTTGTTCACAAGTATAGCTCACACATACAAAGCGCTCTGCCAGGCGGTGCGAAGACAAGTGTCTCACAGACCTCAGTACACTGCAGCCTTATATCTGGTTTACTGGCCAATCACAGTTCTTTACCAATTAAACCCAGAATGAGGCTGTATCATGAGCTATCTGTCAGCTAGCTGTCAGTTAGATTTTGATGATCAGACACCAGTTTCAACAGTGCTCTGACACCCCTTCTCAAAATCTATGACAGTGTTCTCTATTTACAGTGTTCTCTTGTGTAAACACACGCGTCTGCAATAGTTCTGCTCCGAGCACTTCACTCTGGCCTTGCCTAGAGCTAGGAAGTTCAGGCGTCGAATCCCTTTTCACTACATAATAAAATCATCATACAATAAATATAAGATATCATTATATAACATTATATAATAAAATAAAATAAAATGCTGTATAATAAAAGTATATAATAAATATAATAAAATTAAAAACCTCAGAACTTAAGAAGAGCCCTGCTGGATCAAACCAGTGGTCCATCTACTCCAGCATACTGTTTTATACAGCAGCCAACCAGTTGCATTAGATGGCCAACAAATAGGGCATCCGGGCCAAAACCACCCTCCAACATTTTTTCCAACTGAGAAACATAAAGCCATAGCATAAAAAAAACACAAAAACCATTAAAAGCCCAAACAACACCATAGCATGAAAACATTCTGTGCTATTACATTAAGAAACAGTCTCTGCCCTTCTTCACCTTACTGACATCAACTGTCCCACCAAAGTCTCCTGTCCATCTACTACATAAAGGTACAAAGGGGTTACTGAGGACTTTATTTTTAAAAAAACAATCTGAGACCATAACTAAAGCATTAATGGGTTCATCAATGTAATTCACTGTTTATACTCCTTCATCACAGAGAAAGAATACCGCTGTTCCTTGTTCAGGTACACTGCAAGCTATTCCAAGGTAGTTGAATGGTTTCTTATCAGTGGGAGTCAATTCTGTTTATTTATTTGTTTTCTTCTTTATGACCAAGTGTTGTTTTTTTAACCCCACAAACAGCCTTCAAATGCAACTTACAAACAACAGAGGCAATAAATCCATAAATTGCACGACTCAGTCCTAGGACTTTAATATCATCAGACAAGGATATCTCTGATCCTGTGCAGTACTTAGTCCTGGTTACTCAGCAACCACCTAACCAGCTGAGGACATCGGTACAACAGCATATGGAACGACTTTCTGCCTTTTGTTGTGGCACCTCTCCCTAAAGAACCGTGCCATATCCAATGGCTCATATAAGTTGATGTTCCACAGAGCAGCCTACCAAAGCCTTGTGGAGCAATCCAAGGACAGTGCGTCAATCAAGTTGAATTTCCTCCCTAATGTTAGTTTGGTCCATAGCTTTAACATTACTAAGAAGAACCCAGACTCCCCTTTTTTTTTTTGCACACTTGTCTGAAATAACACACAGGTGCCAACCATTGCCGCGGTTCAAATGGCAACGAAAACATTCTGGCAAGCTCTCCGCTCCACAGGACAATTGCCTCATGCATGAGCCATGACAGTCCAGGGCTCAGGAATAACAAACAAGGTAAATGAGGTAAGAGAGATCATTCCACACAGCAGTAGATTCCCAGAGAATAGGTGGGATCCAAAAATAAGACACTTGTTGACACGATGCCCATGCCTTAATGAGCCAGGATTATCCATCACCCTAACATCTTGTCTGCACCAGAGTTTTTCCATGGGTCACAGGGCTGGATTAATCATTATTCGTTATATGCTACAGAGGCAGCATTCCAGCCAAAGGAGGCCCTGGTATGGTATAAACATATGAAGCTGCCGTATATTGAATTAGGCCATTGGCCCATCTAGTCCAGTATTTCCTATCCTGACTGACAGCAGTTTTCCAAGGCCTCAAGCAGAGGTATTTCTCAGCCCTGCTGTGTGAGACCTTTTGTCACTAGAGTTGCCAGAGACTGAAACTGGGACCTCATGTATGTAAACCATGTGCTCGGCCACAGAGGGATGTAACTATCAATGGTAGCCTGGTGTACAGCTGAAGAATACTGATAACTGGGTCAGTAGAACTAACATAACACTCCTTGTGTTGCAGAAGGTGTTGAATTACAGCATAGTTATGAGCATGGGAGTGTGAGCCAGTAATAGGAGCCAGTTATGTGCAGTCCGGCTGGTTTTCCCATGTAAATGTGAGCAGATGAGAAAATATGCTTTACAGGTCAGATACCTGGAGCCCAAGAATCTGGTGCTTCTGACAGTCCTCAATAACTACAAAATGACCCTACTTTTGTTGTTGTTACATATATTCACCAATAAGCCCCCACCCCAACCTCCATGATAAAAAGTATGGATGGTTGATAAAAAAAACATATATCACTGCTATCTATCTCAAGAGCAAAGTTGGGAGAAGAGATCCCAAATCATCAGAGGTGTAGCTCCAAAGGGGAGGGGGGGGTGCAACGCACCAGGGGGGCGCCCCTGTGGGGGTGTGGCGAGGGTGTTCTAGTGGCATGGTGGGGTGGGGCAGGGGCAGAGGACGCACTGGTGCACCAGGCGCTTTCCTCCCTTGCTACACCTCTGCAAATCATTGGCAGGAACTGTTGGGATAGCCCTGTTGTCTTGGAATACCCCAAAGCAAGCAAAAATAGGAAGGCTGATAGGACAAGCAAGGAGTCAGACAAATTCATGCAAACCAGTCCCATGCCAAACAACAGTAAGCTAACTTGCAGCCATAAGGAAAGTTGGTGTAACGAATTAAGCTCTGGATGAATAGCCTAAAATATGCATGTGTGCACACAGGGCCAAAGGACAATTCAGCAACTAGCACTGATCAATGGAGGTACTGATATAATCCCTTTCAGTTCTTTCCTACCTGCCACATGTGCTGAACCCCATACTGACCAGAATTTTCCAAGGTCCCTCCTTGGAAACTTGCCAACTTCAAATAATTGAAGATTTAAGAGTGGAGTCTGATAGAATTTGGAGCAGCAGTGGCGTAGTGGTTAAGAGCAGGTGCATTCTAATCTGGAGGAACTGGGTTTGATTCCCCGCTCTGCCGCTTGAGCTGCGGAGGCTTATCTGGGGAATTCAGATTAACTTGTGCACTCCCACGCATGCCAGCTGGGTGACCTTGGGCTAGTCACAGTTCTTCTGAGCTCTCTCAGCCCCACCCACCTCCCAGGGTGTTTGTTGTGAGGGGGGAAGGGCAAGGAGATTGTAAACCCCTTTGAGTCTCCTACAGGAGAGAAAGGGGGATATAAATCCAAACTCCTCTTCTCTTCTTCTTCTTCTAGGGAAGGGAGGGACCTTGGAAAATTACAATATCATGCAGCCCACCTTCCAAAGCCCCCGGGAGAAGTGGAATAAATGTTTTAAATAATAAATAAAGGATGTCTGCAAATCTATATTGTTACGTACATCTCACTTCTCTGAGCAGCAAGACATCATAAGTTTGCCTGGATTGGTTTCTTTTGGAGGAGAGAACATGGAAGATTTTTGCTATTTTTTGGTAGTATTTTTGTTATTTTTCAACGCACACGTCTTCCAAGCCTTGATGGGTATAGGAACAGATCCATTTCCTGACAATTAAGGTGAACTGAGAAGACATCTAAAATGGTTGAGAGACACTGCCAGTCTTCTGTCACAGGATTTCACGCCCACACAAACTGTATTACTTTTGAGTATTTTATGGTTTGGCATATTCACAGGTTCTTACAACGTTATATAAAAATGAAGGAAGGTCATCAACTTCTAGGTGGGGTGTGGAGTTCTCCCAGAATTTCAACCGAGCTCCCTAGCTCAGTTTCCCTGAGAATATGGCAGCTGTGGAGGGTCAATTGTATGGTGTACCACGCTCTAAACGCGTGAGACGTTTCTATGTAGAACCTACAGAATTGATACATGGACTATATGGAACTGAAGTTTTGTTGCTGAATAGAGAATTGAATGGACTAAGTGATGATTTATGTTTAGTTATAAGAGTTGGAAGACTTATGCTGTATTTTTAAGAACCTTGTCAGAGAAATAAGGAAATGTAAATACAAATAGAAGTGTTGAGTTGTTCAATTATATATAAGATTAATATATAAGATTAGACACAGCCAGAGTGCAACGTGTGTATTTTTGAGTTCATTTGGGCTAATGTTGACATTGCACTCTTAGAGATAGTTGGTGATTGTACCACAGAGTATACCATAGAATACAATGATAAACCATAGAATACAATGGTAAACCAGAAAAAATGGAAGTCTCTCCCCTGGTACAACCCTCAAATGTCAATAAATTTCCCCAGCCACAATTGGCAACCCTAAGACATACCTGATGTCAAGTATGATAATTGGCTCATCTAGCTCAGTATCGCCAATTCTGACTGGCTACAGCTCCTTTAGGTCTCAAGACAGAGAAAAACATTCTGTAACGCCTGCTACGGGTCTTCCTTTCACTAGAGACCGCAGATTACAGCTCCTCTGTCGAAGGCTTAGTTTGTCATTCTGGTTGTGTTTTTGTACATTTGTGAGAGGAATGCATTTTCACAACCGGATACCAGACTCAAACAACTGCATGAATCCAGCAAGTTTATCTGGGAAGTGCATAAATGGGCCCCACAACATTTTAAGATGCGTTGGGGGGTGAGGGAGAAGGGTGACCCAAACACGACATTCCGCAGTAGTTGTGGTCCTTATTAATTTACCATGTTATCTTAAAAACAAATTGAAGGTTTTGACTGACGGAGAAAAGAGTAAATGATTAAATTTTTGCAGCACCTTGCTTGGAATTTTAGAGGAGGCTGAAACCAAACCAAGGGGGTAAACCTTCAAATCCCTCTTAAATCTTTCAACCGCCACCCTGTCAAGCCACCCTACAAGTCCTTTAAAAATGGTAAACGTAAAAGATTTTTAAAACCAATGTCGGAAAAAGAAGAACTAAGCCCGCTTTTATTTATTCTACATGGGGTAATTTAACTTCAAAAATAGTATTTCCAAACAATCATACCATGCCTTCATTCACTGAGGTGAATAATTCTGTCATTTGTGGGAAATCAGAAAGCTGAAGTGAGCGGTTTATTTTCTTGCTCCGATAAGCTATGCTAGTCATTCCATAGATTTTAATTTGTTTTCTATTATTTCCAGTAAAAAGGAGGAATAAAAACAGGTAGGAGATGGGAAAGGGAAATGGATGGGCTAGTGATTTTAAGACATTATTCTTTTATCCTAGTGGTTTGGAAACAGTCTTAACCCATATCTCACTATTTTTCCTCCTGTTTTTTGTTTCACCGCGTTCAATCAAAGTTCAGATCTTAGGACTTGCATGAGAAAGCCACTGAAATTGATTTCCAGGCAGCACACCTGGGAATGCATCATATTAAAGTTCTTTTTACTACCATACCATACCAGTTGCACCTCGTCCACAAAAGCTTAATCTTTAATCAGTTGCGTAGCGCCAAGGGGTCAGGGGCGTGATGCACCAATGTGTGGGCGTGGTGGGGGCATGGTGGGAGTGTTCTGGGGGTGGGGGCGTGGCAGGGGCCCCGGGCGCAGTTCCCCCTACCTCCAGCCCTACCTTTAATGTGCCACTAAACTCCTGTTTATTTTTGCTGCACAACCAAGGCTTCCCCTCTGGAATCCTTTAGCACCACATAAGCTGGCCAGACAATGTGAAAAATCTCCATGTCAGTCCTGTACATGCCAGTAGCCACTGACAACAACTCAGGATACAAGGCTATGGCCATTTATGCATGCAGTGTTGGTTCAGGTCAGCATGATATAGTGGTGAAGAGTGGTGGACTCTAATCTGGAGAACTGGGTTTGATTCCCCACACCTCCACGTGAGAGGTGGACTCTTATCTGGAGAACTAGATTTGTTTCCCTACTCCTACACATGAAGCCTGCTGGGTGACCTTGGCCTAGTCACAGTTCTCCCAGAACTCTCTCAACCCCACCTACCTCTCAAGGTGTCTGTTGTGGGGAAGGGAAGGGAAGGAGTTTGTAAGCTGCTCTGTGACTCCTTATTCTTCGACTCCTTTGAGAAAAGCAGGGTATAAATCCAAACTTTTCTTCTTCCGATTTGTTGGTTTCTTTTATGTTACTTTTGTACTATGTTACACAATTGTAGTGACATTTTATTAGGGTTGTCAGATCCTCCCTGACCACCAGTGTGGAGTAGGGTTGCCTGATCCAGGATGGAAAATACCTGAAGATTTGGGGACATCCAGTGTCACACAGTGGCCAACCAGTTGCCCTAGAGCAGTGATAGCGAAACTTTTCGAGACCGAGTGCCCAAATTGCAACCCAAAATCTACTTATTTATCGCAAAGTGCCAACATGGCAATTTAACCTGAATACTGAGGTTTTAGTTTAGAAAAAACGGTTGGCTCCGAGCCGTGCGTTATTCGGGAGTAACCTTGGTGGTAGTTGGTGGCTTTGCTTTGAAGCAACCCTGAATCTCTTCCAATGGGTGAATTACAACCCCAGAAGGGTTTACTCAGAAGCAAGCCCCATTGCCAGCAACTGAGCTTACTCCCAGGTAAAGGATTGCACTTTAGTTCTTCACATGAAAATCAGTGAGGTTTAACAGGGTTACCTACACTGCTTCCCAAAAATTAGATCTTAGGTTTAATGCTAATAATCGAGCCCAGCAGCCCAGGCCATCCTAGATGTGTGGGGGGAGGCTCTGTTTGTGCATGCCCACAGAGAGGGCCCCGAGTGCCACCTCTGGCACCCGTGCCATAGGTTCGCCACCACTGCCCTAGAAGGTCAAACAAACAGAGCACGAGGCCAAGACCTCCTCCTGATGTGGCCTTCTGTCAGTACTACCCAAAGGTTTACTGCCCAATAACTGCTGGCAACAACTATTTGTTTTGCCAACATACCGTAAGAATGAAATGTTGCCCTGAAGGTATCCTATTTGCAGAAGTGAAGGCAAAGAGATTTCAGTGGCGACAGCAGTGAAGTTTCCAGCGGCAACCATCGCTCAAAAGCCCACTCTTGGACAGGTGTATGAAAACAGTGTATGTAACAGCATTTCTTCAGGTCAGTTTGTTATGCTTCCTATAGTAAGAAGAGCAAGGTTATTAACTCAGGTGAGGCAATTCCCCCCCCCCTTCTTTTTTAAGTGAAGGAATGTGTGCCTTCGGCGCGCATACCATAACAAAAAGGCCATTTACCATGTAAACCTATGCAAAGGTAGTCCGGTGTATGTCCATTGAACTCAATGGGATAAGAGTGGAATAACCCCGCATATGATTACCCTGTTGACTGCTTAGTTAATGTGTAGAAATGTTAACTTGGTCACAAGTACAGGTGCTTCCTAGAAATAATCACCTGTAGTTTGAAATATGGGTGTGATGCCTCCTTTTGTCCTTGTTAAATAGAAGCCCTCAAGTGCACACTTCGCTGTGGATTCAGTGTGTGCATTCAGTGTGACCATTCCCTGTTAGGGGTACCCAGTGGCATAGTGCCCAGGGAGCAGGGGGTGTCGCACTAGGCATCTGCCAGTGCAGGGGTGTGCTGGGGGCGTTCCGAGACAGGGGCGGGGATGCGGCAGGAGCGCAGGGCACACACGTGCCCCAGGCGAGTTCCCCTTCGCTCTGGCCCTGGGGTACCGGACCAAAAATGAAAATGCTAAGCACAAAAACCCACTGAGACTATCATGTTTCTCCACACCCTGGTCACTGCTGAGGCTAAGTAATGCTCTCTGTCTCCCCTTGTTGCCTGAGAAAATTAAACCACACAGCAGGACACCAGAATAAACCATCCATTTGAACGTTCCCAGCTGCTCCTGAATTTCAGAAAGGCTTCCGACTGGATACACAGTGTATGAAATAGTTACAAATGGGCAAGGTTCACATTTGATCCCAATTAGGGAACTTTTGTTCCTATATCCTTTCTGACGGGCCACAGATATTAACTTAATATCAGCTGCCAATTGGGTTGCCAGTTCTGGGTTGGGAAATAGATGGAGATTTGGGGCATGGAACCTTGGGAGATCAGGGTTTGAGGAGGGCCCTCGTCAGGGAATAATGCCATAGAGCAGTGGTTCTCAACCTGGGGGTCGTGACCCCTTTGGGGGTCGAATGACCCTTTCACAAGGGTCGCCTAAGACCATCGGAAAACGGTCTTTTTATATTTTATATATACCAATTTTATGTTTGGGGGTCACCACAACATGAGGAACTGCATTAAAGGGTCGCGGCATTAGGAAGGTTGAGAACCACGGCCATAGAGTCCCTCTCCAAAGCAGTCATTTTCTTCAGAGGAAGTGATCTTGGTCTTCTGGAGACCCATGGTACTAGTAGAAGAACTCTAGTTCCACCTGGAGGATAGCAACCTTAGCCACCAACAATGGACTTTTTCAGACTCTAGATCAGTCATTCTCAACCAGGGTTCCCTGGTACTCTGGGGTGTTGTGAGCATGTCCCAGGGGTACCGCGGCAACACTACTGCCCCCTCCCATTTTTGTGGTGTCTCCCACCGGCGCCAGCAAGGACATGGAGCTGGCCCATGGGGCAGGGCCTGCCACAAGGTCAGCAGCCACCCCCCCCCCAGTGCTACCCTTTACCCTGGGAGGGGAAGGTGGGGGTGTGGCAAGCAGGGGCAATGGGAGGGGAAGGTGGAGGGTGGCGGCAGGGGTACCGTGAGATATGAAGAGTGAGGTCAAGGGTACCCTGAGCTCGAAAAGGTTGGGAAACACTGCTCTAGATAAATAATACTAGTGGGGTCCCTGCAGTCTGCCAACATGGCTGAGAATGTCCAATGATACGGGGGGGGGGGTTCTAAGTACCCCTTTTACAAACAGGTCTGCGACTGTCTTTTTAAAAGGAGCTTGCTTTGGCAGCTTTGCAACGAGAAAGATCACAGCGGCAAAGTTTTCCAAGTGGAAAACAATTGTTCCCCCTCCCTGACCCGCATTCCCACCGAGGGCGCTCTGTGGAAGAAAGCCCAGTCTCCGCAGGTAAGGATCGCAACAGGAAGGGCCACAAAACCGTCTTGGCACTTCACACTGCGGAGAGCTGAAGGGGATGGCAAACGGAGTTATTTGTGGTCGTGGCCTTCCCCTGTTTCCCTGCAAATGCCTCAGTGATTTGTCAGAGTGGAGTGAGACCTCTTCTTTCCCCCTATGATTAAAGTAGCAGCTTTCCTCATTAAAGCCAATAAATCAAATGGGCCAGGTGGACCTAAACAGTCTCTTGCTGCACCACTCCTTGAAGTCTTCTTGTTATGGTGCATCGGCTGGTGGCAGGGAGGGAGAGGAGACCAAGAGCAGGTCAGGGCAAATAATTTCTAAATCGATGTCCCTCGGCCTGCTGTTAATCACCTATTCTCCTCCAACAATGGGATTTCTGAATGGGGAGCAACGCATACTATAAGATTGCGCCTCGTCCCTGAATACTTCGGGCGCTTTGAGGAATGTCGCTGATGAGCCAGGCTTCATTGAAGGCAGTTGATTAGTTCCACCGTGGAGGGTACTAGACAGGACAATAACGGGACGGCAGACACAAGGATTCATAGCCTGTTTTGCTGCCTGTTGCAGGTGGCTTTTTTTTAAAGATATGAAAGGGGGAGAGAGACAGGGTTTGTTCTCAAAAACCGTCTTCCCGTCAAAAGATTAACGCAAATAATTCAGTTATTGAAATCAGTCTCAGCTTCCAAGCTTATGAAATGTTTCAAAGATCTTCCTCCCCCCCCCACACACACACATGCACTCAAGACATTCCTAATAACAACATGAGGGTATAGTTCGCTTTCAAGAGACACCCCCAGTTCATTTCAAGAGGTTTTCACAAAGACAAGGGAATGTGTCCTTCCCTATCTCAAAGTCAAGAGACTTCGCCAGGAAGCAGCAAAGGTACCCCCAGTGGATCTGAATGCTGGGGGGGGGGGGGGTCTACTCAAGGAAACAAGCAAACTTCTCTCCAGCCCCTTAGATGAACACATGAAGCTGCCTTAAAAGTGAGTTAGGCCATTGGAAGGTCAGTCAGGGTTGCTAGTTCCATGTTGGAAATATCTGGAGATTTTTGGAGGCGGAATCTGAGAAGAGCGGGGAGCTGAGGGACTTCAATTGATCTAATGCTATAGATTCCACCTTCCAAAGTAGCCATTTTCTCCAGGTGAGCTGATCGCGGTCACCTGGAGATCAGATGGAATAACAGATCTCCAGCCACAACCGAAAAGTCAGCATTGCTTACTCTGTCTGGCAGTGTGTCTATAGAGTCTCAAGAAGTTATCTGCAACCAGATTCCTTTTCACTCTTTGATCCCTATTTTTTGTTTGGCAATTGGCTACAGAAGTTTTACTTCAACTCACCAATCAGTGAAAAGAAAATGTCTGGGTGTCACTGAATTATTGTTTCCCAAATCTTGAGGTGAGTTTTAATAAACCACCCTCTATTACTTTCTTAAAGGTTGGGGTTTGTTGGTTTGTTTTTTGCTATGTTTCAGAAGAATCTTGTGATTGTGTTGGAGTGTGCCACTGATACCCCAAAAGTATCAGGTTTGATGTCTGACATCTCAGGGATCATAGGTAGCAGACTGAGGGTGACAGTGGAAAGTGCTGTTAAGTTTCTGGCAACTTATGATGACCTCATAAGGTTTTCGAGGCCAGAAATGAACAGAGATGATTTATAATTGCCTGCCTCTGGACATCATTGATGGTCTCCTATCCAAGTATTAACCAGGGCCTTCTCTGCTTACCTTCCAAGTTTGGATGAGATAAGCTGGCCTGGACCATCCAGGTCAGAGTAATAACAAACCACCAAAGACTTTTCTCTGCCTGAGAGCTTCTATCGCTCATAATACACAATACTGAGCCAGATGGAACTTTGGGCTGACTCCAAATTGGGAAGCTTCACGAGCATTGTTCTGTGTATGCATGATTTTGATTCCTCTGCCTCTTAAGTCACAAGCCAAACACTGAGCCTTCATAGCCCTGTTTTCCCTTTCTTTTGATCTGCCACCCTTCAGTGTAAAATGAAATCCAAAGTATTTTATCACAGAATTGTAAGTGATCCAATTGATCACAAGCTACAGCTTGTGTCATGTAATCTAGTCTGTTGACTGTCTGATAAACACCATGTTTTGTCTCACCCCTCAGAAGGGCCAAATTGCCCATGGTTACCATGGATTGGGGGATGTGGAATAGTATGGTATAGCCTGATCCCATCAGATCTTGGAAGCCAAGCAGGGCTGGTACTTGGATGGGGAACACTCTGCAAAGGAAGACAATGGCAAACTACCTCTCCTTCACATAAGCCTTGAAAGCCCTTGCTGGGATCAGCATAAGTCAGTTGCGATTTGATGGCACATACATACAATAGGCTGGATACAGCCAGGTTTCTTGCTCAGCCTTGCGCCATTCCCATCTCTATCATACATCTCAGCCTCTATGGTTTTTGTCCATGCATGTTCTATGTTTGCCTTCTTGATTGTCAAGGGTGAACTACTTCTTCCATTTGTCACCAGGAAAGCACTTGGATCCAATCCTATGTATGGCTTAGCACCAGACTGCCCAACCATTCCCTTTATATTAGCTGTATAAGGTGTCAAAGAACATAGTGAACACAGGAGTGTAGAGTAAGGAATTTGCAGTTTTCCAGTCTGTGCAGCCAAGGAGGAAGGGTGTGGATGGAGTGCTGATGGTTTGCAGAGAAGAAGACTTGGATGACAGTGATGTTTAGGTTGGCAGTGTGAGGTGGAGGACCTGTTATGATAGTCGGAATGGTCTGGAAGTACAAGGAAACCATGGGGGAAAGGGACTTACAATGTAATCCTAGGCAGGGTTATGTCCTTCTAACCTCATTGAATTCAATTAGAAAAGTGTAACTCTGCTTAGGATTGCATAGCTAGGCAGTCTGGTGTGGGCTGTTCGTGTCTATAAAGGAAAAGCTGACAACTACAGCCAGTGGAAGTGCTGGTGAAGGGATTCTGTCAAGCAAGATGTACAAAGCTGGGCAAGAGAAAGATCTTGCTTTCGCGGCTTTTGTATGCCTCTTGCGCTGACCTGGGTGGCCCAGGCTAGCTCGATCTCATCAGATCTCGGAAGCCAAGTAGGGTTGGCCCTGACTAGTATTTGGATGGCAGACCACCAAGGACTGCTATGCAAAGGCAGGCAATGGCAAACCACCTCTAAATGTTTCTTGACATACGGGGTCACTATAAGTCTGTTGTGACTTGATGACACTTTCCACTTACACCACACGTGCATTTGCTGGAAGAGAAGTCCATGCTAGGTTGATGTCCTTAACGTAAAATGGTGCAGTGGTACAGCAACCATACTGAATATTATTCTCTGTAGTGTCAAAGGCTTTCACGGCTGGAATCACTGGGGTGCTGTGTGGTTTCTGGGCTGAATGGTCGTGTTCTAGTAGCATTTCCTCCTGATGTTTCGCCTGCCTCTGCGGCTGGCATCTTCAGAAGATGCTATTCTCTGCAGTGATAGCCACTTTGGAAATTCTAAGATGGCAGCAACAATTTCATTGCCAGTTTGGCTCAACATGACAAACAGAATGGCTGCATTCTTGCAGCTATCCCTCTCCTGAAAAAGTCTCCATCTCTATACATCATTGGCAAAGGGTTCAAATGTCTGACGATGAACCCTTAGCCAATTGGTGTGCAGGACCCACAGGGCTTTTGCCCTGTACATCATGCACTCCAATTGCTCCGCAGCCTCCCCTGCCCCTTCTCGCCCTTTCCAGCCGTGCCAGGCTAGGCCAAAGAGACCCGGCAAAGCACGCCCATGCCCCCACCCGCCCTCCCCAGCTGCGCCATCCCAGAGAGGCCCTGCAAAACACTCCCCCACCCCTAGCCACCCCTTCCCAGCTCCCCCACCACTAGCCACCCCTTGCCACTCTCCCTCCACCTCTACCCATCCCTTTCCTCCTCCCCACCCGTAGCCACCCTCCCAAACTCCCTCCACCCCAAAACTCACCTTGTTGCCCTCCCCTCACCAAAGCCACTCCTCTCCACCCTCCCCGTATCCTCACCCTCCTACCTACCCCGAGCCCCAGGAAGGGTGGGGTGGCCGCTGCTTCAGCCCCAGTAAAGTCCATTGTGGGGGGAGATGCTTCCTCTTCAATCCTTTGCTAGTGCCCATTGCATCTCCCCCACAATGGGCTTTGCTGCTAGTATAATATGATGTCCCATAAGCTGTGGGACATCTGGCACCCATCCCTATTGGTGATGAATGCTGTTCGTTTTGCATAATAGTGCTTGTGAGTCCAATGAATCCCTTTGAAGTCTGCCTAATTAATGCTAACACTTAGAACAATTATAATAACAATGGCATTTACATGGCAGTTTGCATTTACAAAAAGGCAATGCAATTACACTAATTAATTAAACTAATTGAACTAATGCAGCGCTCATTTATCTACCAAGGCTACATGTTTATGGGCTGTTTGTCTCTCTCCATTCAGGGCACAGCATCTTGTGGACAAATGTCATATTCTCCACGGATAATGAAGAAACGTACTGTTAAGTATCCAATTACCTCTTTTTTTCCCCGCTGCACTGTTCTATGGAGTTTTTAAATAAATGCAAGAAATATCATGGTAGCAGTTGTTCATGTTCAACAAAAGAAAAGAAATGAGAAACAGCACAGCTTTGATTAAAGCAAGACTGATGACGGGCTCCTTTGAGACAGCAGCTGGATCCAAGACAGCAGCGCTGGCCTTTTCACCCTCCACTACTTTCTCCTTGTATCTGCACAATTTATGGGAGTGGTTGCAGCTCAGCAGTAGGGCACACGCTTCACGTGCAGAAGGCCCCAGACTCGATTTCTGGAAACTCAAGACTAAATTATTTCTGGGAACAGGTGCTGAGGAATCACCGCAAGTCAGAACAAACAATACGGAACTCGGTAGATTCTAGCAGCTTTCTACGGGGAGGATCCAGACTCAATTTCCCAGTTACTGAAGGAGAAAAATGCCATTGAGCTGCACCTGACTCCTGATAACCACTTCCCCAGGGTGTTCCAGGAAGAGAAGCAGAGGTGGTTTATCCTGCTTTCCTCCACATAGCAAACCCAGCCTTCACTAGTGGTCACCCATCAATATATTAACTCTGGCAAGGGTTGCCGACCTCCAGATGGTCGATGGCATTGTACTTGATCTCCAGAGGACAGAGGTTTATTTATTTATTATTTATTTTATATTCACATTTATACCCTGCCCTTCCCAACTGGGCTCAGTGCACCTGAAGAAAATGGCGGCTTTGGAAGATGGACTCGATGGTATTATACTCCATTGAAGCCCCTCCCCTCCCCAAAACCCACTGTGCTTAGACTCCACCTCCAAAATCTCAGGATATTTCCCAACCCTAGTTGTGTCCCACCTGTTCTCCCAAACCCTGATGAGCTCAGGTCAAACTGGGCTACTCAGGCTGAAGAAATGATGTATTTTCCACCAAATACCTCTCCATAAGAACATGCTGCAGACCCTGGATTTGCCTCTGGAAACCACAGCCCACGTCCTGGCAACCCTACCTTGTAATCCTGGATGTGTGAAAATGTATGTTCTGAATGGGTCAAAAACCTCTTATCTGACAAAACGCCCCAAGTCCTTATGCGAATTGCGAATTTTTCGTTATATGTGTACAAAGTTCGTCAACAGGAATCCAAGCAGAAAAGTCAAATGGACATATGATATTTTATCAACTTAATTACTTTTTTTTTTTAGATTTTTCTCTTATGCTAAGTTTGTATCATGGTCACTCTATATATACAGTAGGATTCTCATTCAGAGCTTTTGTGGTCTTAAATGTCTTTATCGTAACTGTATGTCTGGTCACTTATTATATTGGCAATCTTAAGCTAATAAAAGAAAAAGAATCTATGATGTTACTAAGAGCCCATTCATACATTCATCCATCCTCCATTCAAGCACACCCAGGATCATTCATGCAATCCTAAATGGAGTTATGCCCTTCTAAACCTTTTGGCTAAAATGGGCTGAGAAGGATGTAACTCTGTTGAGGATTCTGGTAGAGATGAACTGGAAGAGAAGACCAAATGCCAACATAAGAGGCCTAGAAAAACAGCAAAAGAGAGCCAAGGTCCTGTAAGCACCCAATGTTCTACTATATCTTTTTTAAAAACAAATTAATAGTTGCTTATGCTGAGACTTCATCTCCAGTTAAGGACCAGGTAGCATGGAATGGGAAAGACCTCCGCTTGAGAACCTGGAGACCTGCTGCCAGTCTGAGTGGACAAAACTGACCTGGGTGGACCTAAGGTCTGATTCAGGATAAGGCAAATACATGAGTTCATGTGCTTTATTATGACAATGGCTAAGAATCCAAGTTATGCACCAGGGAACCCCTGGATTGAGTCTCTCCTCTACTGCCCATTATGTAGGGTAATCCTAACCAAGCCACCTTCTCTACAACTCAAGTTCTCCTGGGCTGTATTTGAATTGTAACATTGACCTGCCTGACAAGGTTGCTGTAAATGTTCACAAGATAATGTACTTCCAGTGCTTTGAGCACTGTACAAAGGCTACACATTATTACTCCTTTCAAACTGGAGACTGTTCCTAGTCAAGACCTGAGCTTTCAGGAAGTGATGCCACCAAGTGTTTAATAACAGATTGATATTCTGTGGAGTGAAGTAATGTGTGGAATAGAACATAAGAACATAAGAACATAAGAACTAGCCTGCTGGATCAGACCAGAGTCCATCTAGTCCAGCACTCTGCTACTCGTAGTGGCCCACCAGGTGCCTTTGGGAGCTCACATGCAGGAGGTGAAAGCAATGGCCTTCTGCGGCTGCTGCTCCCGAGCACCTGGTCTGCTAAGGCATTTGCAATCTGAGTCAGTCGGTGATGAAGGTTTCCTGGTGTATTCCCAAACGCACGGAGCAAACCAGAGAGGAAACATACATAATAGAAATTTGCCTTTGGTAACTGCAATTGTTCATTAGGCCCTGGTGTATATTTTCTCAGTGGTTTGTTCCAAGAGAGGATAAGGACCATGCTTATTCTTGGAATGGATATCTGTTTGTATCATGGTTGGTGCCAGACTCCCAAGTGATCTTGCTATCAAAACAAGGACATCTGTATCTGAAGTCTTTTTTCCCTTCAAAAAAGCAGATTTATTCAAAACACAACAAAGCACAATATAATCGATGGAATTTAACATCCTTTGCTCAGAAACGCAGCTTAGCATTTATGACTGAAGCCATAGCTATCAAAACACTGAATGTGATCTTGAAGCCCCCTTGTGGAATGAATCTATTTTGAAGAAATGTTGATTTCACTGAACGCAGAGAGGTCTACGGTCATTGTGACTACTTACTACACTTTTAGTGCAATGCGTGTTTTAGAAAACTTTATCTTTGCTCAGCACTCTAGGATTTGAGTGTGTGCTTTTTGCAAAACAAAACTAACTGACCAACAAACAGCTCCACAACCCAGTTAAGCCAAAAGATTTGGCATTAAGCTGATTTTGTGCCATTGATTTAATGGGACAAAATCATCCCAAATCCAATTACTTCAGCTTAACTGGGTTGTGGAACAGTGTGTAAGAGACAGACAACAGCGAAGAGGGCTAACAGAATTATTACGAAAGAGGATGAAAATCTCAGCATGCATTGTGATACAAATTTGTGTGTTTAAAATTCCAATAATCGTGTCTTCCCACCTTTACACAAAAAGGCTGTTAATGTTTCAGAGGGAAGTATCCCTCTCTCACTCCCCTACCCCTTGTCTGTTTTGGAAATCTCCAAAATGCATATGCCCTTTTTTTCTTGGTGAGTTTTCATAAAGTTCTACTGGGAACTAACACATACACCCTGGATATAGAACTTAGTTGGGCATCACCAACACCACCTTTATTTTTTGGAAAAATAATTTCAGTCTCACATGGACAAAAACCCCTTGAGAACTCTGGAGAAAATCCATTGAGCAGCAGCAACAATATTCCATAATTTGCAAGACTTTTTTGATCTCTGCTTCAGAATTAAAAAATTAGAACTTCAGACTTTTATGTTCTTTGTTGCTGTTGTTCTTTCAAGTCACAACTGACTTCTGGTGACCCAGTAGGGTCTTCAGGGCAGGAGATGTTTGGAGGTAGTTTCCCATTGCTTATCATGATGCTGGTATTCTTGGAGATTGCTTATCCAAATACTAACCAGGGCCAGCCCTGTTTAACATCTGAGATCTGGTTAAATATAAGTATAATAATACATCATAACAGAATATGGGAGGGAAGGAGGCATAGTATAGCTTGATCTCATCAGATCTTGGAAACTAAGCACCATCAGTACTTTGAGGGGAGACCACCAAGGAAGACTCTGTAGAGGAAGGCAATGGCAAATTATCTCTGCTTCTCAGTTGCTGTGTGCCTCACAGTAAGGTTTCCCCACATTTCCTTGTCTACATGCGAGGAGATCACTCTGCTGTTTCCTTTGAACCTAACCGCTATTTTGCCTGACTCTGCTTCTCCTGCTTTTGGATCTGGATGGTTGTTTGCCACGGTTTCTGATTTTTTTAAAAGGCTGTTTCCTCAGTCTATCACTCCTTGGATAAATCTAAAGCATCTAAACAAAAACAAAAAGGTGCCCCATCGTTCCACTGGAAATACCAGTGGAACTGCTCTTGAATGGGGAGGAAAGGAAGAGAGGAGTAGAAAAGCCAAACAGAGCAAAACACACATTGTTGTGCTTCGCTTTCCCTGTGAAGGCTGGGAAAAAATCATGCTTTGCCTACTCTTGAAAACTGTGGGACTTCTCTAATCTGCAGCATGCTGAGTTTTGAAGAGGGGCAAACCTATGTGCAATTGAAATCTGATCTGAAGGTAATATACGCTTGACTGAAGAGACCAAATGTACAGAGAAGCCCTATAGAAAGTTGTTATAGATCTATAGCCAAAAATATTCAAAATGGTAGTGTAAGCAGCTAACGCTATATAAAAAAGGATGTCAAATTACAATGTTGATAGGCCAGGGCTGATAAGCCAGGCTAACTATTCAAATAACACCATTGCTGTGCTTATTTCTGCAACTACAACTCCTTGCAGAAGTCCTCTGCAAATCTCCATGAGATTCCTTGCTACGTGTATGTAGCAATATCCCACGTGGGATATTTTTATTTGCACACCAAGACAACTTCAGTGGTTGCACTGTTAACTACAGCAATCACAAAAGAGGATGGCAGAACCATAGCAAGAGTTGTTAATTACATTAACACATTAATAATTTAAACACTGTGTTTTAGGATACAGCACTGGATAATGGTAAGGGAAGGTGGCATATTATAGCCCCATCTCATCAGAAATTGGAAGCTAAACAAGGTTAGTATTTGGACGGGAAACCACCGAGAAAGACACTGCAGAGGAAGGCAATGGCAGACCACCCCTGCTTCCTACTAGCCTTGAAAGCCAGTTGGTGGGGTGGCCATAAATTGGTTGCTACTTGACTTATGTACATACATGTATACTGGAATAATGTGAGACTAGTTCAGATCTCTACCATGAACAGTCCAGAAAATGTTTATCTTCACACATGTGGGAAGAGATTGTAGCTCAACAGTAGAGCACTTGCTAGGTATACAGAAGATCCCAGATCTAGTCCTTGGTCCAAGCAGGGGCGTATCTAAGGAAAATGTAGCCCAGTGCAAAATCTGAGTTTTCTGTGCCCCCCCCCATATGGGCCACCACCCCCACCACCCTCCATGACCAAACCACTTTTTTTGCACCAGGTCTTGAAGTCAGTGCATGGAAGACCCAGGGGGAAGGAGGAGGGGTGTGGGGGTGGTTTTCCGCCCACTACATGACTAAATGGGCATAGCCTCTGAGTCCAAGTCTCTTGGAGAGTTGTTGTCAGTTATGGCTAGTTCCACCCTGACAGTGTAACCCCCATGCTCAGAATGGGTTGACCCACTAAGGGGTGGAGACTCAAAGCAGCAAGAGGCTGCAGACCTCATGTAGTTTGGAGGAGACAAGGCTACCAGACTCGGACCTTGGTTGTATAAGCCCTTAACACCTTGTTAAGGTAACTGCAATATTGTTGGGAACTACTGGGAAGGTAGTTGTTTATTTTTGCTATGTTGTAAATGTTGGAGTTCATTGTTTCAGGGTTTCTTTTTGTGGTTGTAATGGGTGAGAGTTCTCCTGGAAACCTTCACCATGTTGAATCCTGTTCACCAAGTCCTTGGAGTCTTCAGGAGCCAACCCACTTGCAAGAAGAAATGGACTTGGCAGTATCAGTAGACTGTAAATATAAGGACTTGAAAATGCAACCTGAACGGGACCTTGAAATGTGATGTTAAATGTTGATGTTATATGTTAAGAAAGTAAACCATTTTGTTTTTAAAAATTTGTTGTTGCAAACTCATTCCAAATTCTGCCCCATAGAACCCACAAGCTGAGGTTACAACAGCAGTCGGTTTCAGATAGCCGGCGCAAAGTTGACTCAGCTTCCACCCTTCCGAGGTTGGCCAAATGTGTACCCAACTTGCTGGGGGTAAAGTGTAGATGACTGGGGAAGGCAATGCCTAGTAAACACTGTGATGTGACGTCACTCTATGGCTTATTCCGCACATGCAGAATAATGCACTTTCAAACTGCTTTCAGTGCTCTTTGAAGCGGTGCAGAATAGCAAAATCCACTTGCAAACAGTTGTGAAAGTGGCTTGAAAATGCATTATTTTGCCTGTGCGGAAGGGGCCTATGAGTCACTGACTGACTTGGAACTTGCACAGAGGACTAGCTTTATCTTTTTTTAACCTATGGATAGGGTTGCTAATCTCCAAATAGGGTCTGGAGAACGGATTTCCTGGTGACAGAGATCAGTGCATGTGAAGAAAATGGCCACTTTGGAAGGTGGATCCTATGATATTATATCCCACTGAAACCCCTCCTCTCTGCTAACCTCACCTTCCTCAGGCTCTACCCCCAAAATCTCCAGCTATTTCCTAACCCAGACCTGAAATCCTAGTTATGTCAAACAATATAAAGATAGACATGGTTCCATAGAATGACTTGATCAGTTTTCACATACTCAGCAGAGTAAGAACCACCTAGTGTAATCTCATACTACTGGGGACTGTCTGCAACCATTCCAGCCACACAGGAAAACCTATTTCTCTCAGCCTTTTTTATCCAAGCAGCACGCTAATAAAAAGGAAGGTAATAATCTTCTGCCAATGAATGTTTTGTGCTAAGGGGATGAAAGAAAACTGGCGTATAACATTTTTATAAAAAGCAGTCCACCAGACATGACCCAGTTACTGATTTCCGTGGAAGAATTAAACTTGCACCTCTGATAAAAATCAGTCCCATTTAAACTTTGGATTGTGCTCAGAATAACGAACACGTACGCCGTTCAGCTGCATAAATTTCATAGAGCATATTAATATACAACATGACACACTTTTTTTCTAAAGCTAAGAAAAAAACTTCTTGGACTTTCATGATGTACGCAAGGCTGTTAATTTCAATGTCATTTTTGGCTGAAACAACAATATGTATGTATGTATGCACGTATGTAAGCCACGAGAACAAATGTGTTTTATATTAAAATTTATACAACTCCATACATTTTTATGCTGTTTACTTGAAAATTAATTTGGGCTTAAGGCTCCGAGACGGCAAACGTTGTCAAGATTTGAGGGCTACCTGAAAAGCCTTTGGGACAGCATTATACTTATGCATAAGAAACAGCAAAATAAAATAAAAATAAATGAATTTCCTAATACGTCATGGCCAATCCCTGGAGCTGACCTACAAATGAATTATGGAGGTTTGGCTATGGGACTGAGTCGATCTTGTGATTTTCGCAGAGAGATTTATCTTGTTTTCCCCAACTTATTTTCATATCTTATTTCCTTTTCTTTTCGAATTAGACTGTAAATTAAAAAAGCGCAGAGATGGAATGAAGCTCTTCCCCACCCCTTTCAGGCTCATATTGGATTGATAAATTAAAACGGCAAGATGGGTTTTTACATGACCCATCCTCGAGGATTTGGGGAAATTTAGCTGATGCAAAACAAGGCATTAATTTGAAGAGGCCGAGCCTCTTACAATGCTTAGTATTCTGACAATGATGAATAGCATCAGCCCAAGCAAATGGTAATTTCACTTTTTGTGACAGCACTTTAGAGCAAACCCGACTTTCTTCACACAAAGAATTTGCAATCCTATTCAAGGGAGGCTGTACCTGAATATCAGAAATCCTTCATTGTTTAAGTATCATCTGATATTCTCGATTGGCTCCAGACTGAAGGTTGCAGTTGAATTAAGGAGAAACGGAGGTTAAGTCCTAACCTTGAAAGATTTAGCAGCCATTGAAATAATGCCTTTGGCCACTTATTGGGCCTGTATTTATTAAAAAAAAAACTTTTCAATTCAATGAAGGGGAGGGAGGGAAGCACAAAACTTGTCACATTCATCAAGTGAAGCCACTGGAAAGACATCTACAGAAGAACCACCCAAAAAGCATAATCTTTCAGAAAACCTGATAGAAATGGTAATTGGTTGGGCGAAGAATAATACTACCCAAAGCATGTGCAGGAGAGAATATAGCTCAACAAAACCAGAAGGGGGGAAAAAATCAAGGTCAGCCACGGAGAATGTCACCTATTTAACTTGTGAAAATGTACATTTGCTCTCTGTACGATCGAATAATGTCTGTTTGGTGCTGCCTAAAATTTGATGCTCGTTTGAAAAAAAAACATTGGGGTGAGGAAGTCTGAAAATGTTTTTTTAGAACAGTGATGGTGAACCTTTTCGAGACCGAGTGCCCAAACTGCAACCCAAAACCCACTTATTTATCACAAAGTGCCAACATGGCAATTTAACCTGAATACTGAAGTTTTAGTATAGAAAAAATGGTTGACTCCAAGGCATGCGTTACTTGGGAGTAAGCTTGGTGGTAGTGGTGGCTTTGCTTTGAAGCAACTGTGTAACGCTTTGAACGGGTGAATCACGATCCTGGGAGGGTTTACTCAGAAGCAAACCCCATTGCCAGCAAGCGAGCTTACTCCCAGGTAAAGGATCACACTTTCATTCTTCCCATGAAAATCAGTAGGGTTTAACAGCGCTTAACAGGGTTACCTACACTGCTTCCTCAAAACTAGGCCTTAGGTTTAATGCTAATAATCTCCCTGAAACAATTACACTATTATCACATGACAAACTCTGTGCACATGTGCCCACAGAGAGGGCTCTGAGTGCCACCTCTGGCACCCGTGCCATAGGTTCGCCATCACTGTTTTAGAAGAAGTCAATCGTAACCGGTTAGGCTTAAATCCGTTGCTTTTTTCCTGCTGGTTTGCAAAGTGACATTCTGGAATTCACATCTTTTTTTAAAAAAATGTCCTCTGGGTATTGAAAAAGCTTCTTCGAGGATTGGCAGACGTTCTAACATTGTCTCCTTAATAGGGAGCAGAGCCGATGAATCATAAAAATCTGATTGTGTGTCTTCCTGCCTCCTCGCTAACAAGGTTTAATCAGCGCCGGTGACATGTGTAAACAGATGAGTTGTACGTGGGTGCGAGGTTGTCCCTTTTGTTATCTTACACAAACACCTCTTGCGTGGAACATCAGGCCTTTCTGGCATGGTGTGGCGGCTGTGTGTGTCATGGGTCCCGTCCAGCTGTGAATGGAAAGGAAGTGCTCAAGTGTTGTGTTGCCGGGCTCAGGGTTAATGGCACGGATGCAGGTGTCTCCTTTACTGATGAAGACATCAGTAAAGGGAGATTCTTTTCTACAAAGGAAGAGAAATCTGCAAAAGGTCATGTTTGAGATCTGTGAAGCCCTCGGTCGCTTTGCAGTTTGTGCGATAGTCTTGTTTTACTGGCATTGGTGGTGTAGTGGTTAAGAGCAGGTGGCCTCTAATCCGTACACCTCTCCCTTTTTGTGGGGATGTCAGGGGGGGGGGGGGAGAGATTTTAAGAACATAAGAACAAGCCAGCTGGATCAGACCAGAGTCCATCTAGTCCAGCTCTCTGCTACTCGTAGTGGCCCACCAGGTGCCTTTGGGAGCTCACATGCAGGAGGTGAAAGCAATGGCTTTCTGCAACTGTTGCTCCCGAGCACCTGGACTGTTAAGGCATTTGCCAGTCTCAGATCAAAAATTGCAAATTTTAGATTGTATCGGGGTTTTATTGTGATATTACTGTTGTGGACTTTTGTTGTGATTTTACTGTTGTATGGTTTTTACAGTAACCCGCACTGAGATCGTGGGAAAGGGTGCTGCATGAAATGTAAACAAAAAGAAAATAATCTGGAGAACTGGGTTTGATTCCCCACTCCCACACGTGAGAGGCTGACTCTAATCTGTAGATTGGGTTTGTTTCTCAGCCCCTTCACAGGAAGCCTGCTGGGTGACCTTGGGCTAGTCACAGTTCTCTCAGAACTCTATCAGTCTCACCTACCTCACAAGGTGTCTGTTGTGAGGAGAAGAAGGGAAGGCGATTATAAACCACTTTGAGACTGCTTTCAATAGAGAAACACTGGGTTTAAAAACCAACTCTTCTTCTTCAAAGACAATGTGGTATGGTCATTACAGCATCGAACTAGAAACAGGAACGCCCAGGTTTGAATTCTAATGCCACTGTAGAAGCAGGGTTGCTAGCTGATGGCTGACACCCAGCAGGAGATAGGGTGTAAGGAGAAAAAAAATGCCATTGTTGCATGCTATATGATGTTACTTCCATAGAAAACTGGAAGTGACATCACATTACTCTAGAAATCACTGGAAATGCTATAGTAAAACTAGAGATTTCCAGCAATTTCCCAGAGTAACCTGAATTCAAATCAGAAGTCACCTCATGTCTGACACAACAATGACTTTTTTTTTCCCTCCAGCCACCCAAAGGAGTAGTGTTGGAAATCTCAGGTTGCAGCAAGACCTGGCAACCCTATGTAGAAGCTTGCTGTGTGATCTGGAGGCAGTCATCCACTCTTAGCCTAGCCTGCCTCCAGGGTTGCTGTGAGGATAAAATGGAGGAGAGAATAATGTAAGCCACATTGGGTCCCCCTTGGGGAGAAAGCCAACATTTAAATAAAGTTTAAAAATTAATAAAAGTGCAAATGGGAGAGATATGGCCCTTAACAATCTAGGACAACCACTGGAATTGGCTGTGGTGGATGTTCGGAGACAAATGGTGCCCTTTTTTTGACTTTGCCTGGACTGCCAGTGTGGTGTTGGTCTAGGACAGTGGTGGCAAACCTTTGGCACTCCAGATGTTATGGACTACAATTCCCATCAGCCCCTGCCAGCATGGCCAATTGGGAATTGTAGTCCATAACATCTGGAGTGCCAAAGGTTCGCCACCACAGGTCTAGGACAAGGAAGGACCAGGTTCAAGTCCCTGCCAGCTGTGAAACTTTCTGGATGGCTCTGGTCTACTCTGTCTCTCAGCCTAAGCTACCTCACAGGGTGGTTGTGAGGGTAAAACAGATAATTGATTCATGTATGCTGCCCTGAGGTCCTTGGACAAAGGGCAAGAAGAAGAAGAGGAGGAGGAGGAGGAGGAGGAGGAGGAGGAGGAGGAGGAGGAGGAGGAGGAGGAGGAGGAGGAGGAGGAAGAAGAAGAAGAAGAAGAAGAAGAAGAAGAAGAGGAAGAGGAAGAGGAAGAGGAAGAGGAAGAGGAAGAGGAAGAGGAAGAGGAAGAGGAAGAGGAAGAGGAGGTTTGGATTTATACCCTGCTTTTCTCAACTGTAAGGAGTCTTAAAGCAGCTTACAAACACCTTCCCTTCCTCTCCCCACAATAGACACCTTGTGAGGTAGGTGTGGCTGAGAGAGTTCAGACAGAACTTTGACTGGTCAAAGGTCACCCAGCAGGCTTCAATTGGAGGAGAGGGGAATCAAATGTGGTTCTCCAGATTTGAGTCTGCTGCTCTTCACCACTACACCACTCTTAACCACCAATAAATAAAAGGAGTGGTACCTGGCTACTTCATAAAATAGAATATAGATTTGAATAATAAATCCCAACCATGCTTGATTCCCTGCTCCTCCAACAGACACTTCCAATCAGTATGTATGTACATAGACAGTGATGGGGCAAACTTGTTTGTGTTTGGCTAAGCACACATGCACCTGGCATCTCCATCTTTTCCAGCATCCTTTCCTTCTTAACACTTAACGGTGTTAATATTAATATGTGTGGAGGCAAGCAGAGCTGAACATGACAGCCCCTGGGATGCTAAAGGGCTCTCAACTCCAGATATATACACAAATCAGCCATTTTCTGCCCAGAACATTTAGAATGTTTTGCAAACATTTTGAAAAGAACTGTTTTGGGGGGGGGGGGTTGGGAATTGGGGGGTTGGAAATTGGGAATTGGGGGTTGGGAATTGGGGGGTTGGAAAACAAAGCAGGAGAAAACGGTTCTTCCCTTTTTTAAAAAAACCCCTGAAGCTACAGAGACTTGACATTTGCACAGGCTTGCCGCTTCTAGCATTGTATTAATGTAGCTTCAAAAATACCTCACAGAAAATTTTAAGAACAGGAAAATGATACATTCATGTAATCAGCAGGCAATATTGAGTTTTAGTGCACAGAAGTGATGGAAATGGTGGGTAGCCACAATGCCAGATGAGAAAATGCCTGTAAGAAACTTCAGCAAATGGCGAACACAATGAAGAATCACTGAAGCAGCAGAAAATGGGCAGCAGAGAAACAAAATTGACTGTTTCAAAATTAGGCGGGAGAAATAAAACGTTTCCTGATCTCCACACGGTAAGCTAGTTAACTGTTTCCGAATAAAACCATGGGGGGGGGATCTTTTCAAAACATTTTGGGGGGAAAGCTGTGCTGAACTCCTCCCCAAAACGCTTCTGTTTCTGGCGTAGGAGGTTAAGAGCTCGTGTATCTAATCTGGAGGAACTGGGTTTGATTCCCAGCTCTGCCACTTGAGTTGCGGAGGTTTATCTGGGGAATTCAGATTAGCCTGTACACTCCCACACACACCAGCTGGGTGACCTTGGGCTAGTCACAGTTTCTCAGAGCTCTCTCAGCCCCACCTACCTCACAGGGTGTTTGTTGTGAGGGGGGGAAGGGCAAGGAGATTGTAAGCCCCTTTGAGTCTCCTACAGGAGAGAAAGGGGGATATAAATCCAAAACTCTTCTTCTTCTTTTATTTGTGTTGCCCAGAGCAATTTTCCACCCCTGACTGCATGTTTGTCTAAATGGTGGTGGACCTACCACACACACATACACCAGTATTTTGCACTTTGCTTCCTGAATGTGGATATATACGCCATAGAGATACAATTCATTCTGACCTTGCTTACTGAAATATTTGGACCACTTATAACAACAATCTGAAAAATGATTCTGGAAGATCCTACTCTATTCCACTAATCAACGGGGATGATGTAGTTGGTCCAACTCCTTTTGTGTGTTTTAGAGTCGGGTCAGAAACACTGTATTTTGTATTTTAAACAGTTTTACTTTATGGTGTGTATTTTAACAATTTGTTCCTCTGAGGAAGGCCTATTGGCTGAAATATGTTTGGTTTTAATGAAATTGTTTACCATTTATAATGTACTAAGGTTTTGTTAAATTATTGAATGTAACCCTTAAGTATTCACTCTGGTAGTAGGCTTTTGGTCAACCATTTTAGTTACCCAGTCACTTTGGCTCATTCCGCACATGCAGAATAATGCACTTTCAAATGGCTTTCAGTGCTCTTTGAAGCTGTGCGGAATGGCAAAATCCACTTGCAAACAGTTGTGAAAGTGGTTTGAAAATGCATTATTTTGCGTGTGCGGAAGGGGCCTTTACCTCAGCTTGACCTACCTTCCAATGTTGTCATAAGGATATCATGGAGGATGGGAGAACCATTTTATATCAACCATCCTTAGTCGCTCAAGGAGTGTGGTAGATAAAGACAAATTCTCTATTTCTGGACAAGCCCCTTTCCACACAAGGGACTGGAAATGTAGAAAAACAAGATATAAATATCTAAAAAAATAAACCAGACAACCCAAGTGCAGCTTAGTGGTTCCCCTCCGTTTGCTGTGAAGCATGAGGATAACCGTGGGGGGGATAAATTATGCAAACATAGCAGTGATGAAACACTGCATGCTTCAACCTGAACCACAGTGAAGTTGGCATGGGACTCACAGTGAAATGGAAAGAGATTCACGAAATGGATCTTTCCTTCAAGAACAATCTTACTAAATAAACTTGGATATGTCACCACTTTTTAGCCTAATCTACTTCTCAGATTTCTTACAAAGATAACGTAAAATCAGAAATGTTTTGTAGGCTCACACTGATGGAGAAATTATGTAACATTATCTAGGTGACGATGATGCTTCAAGAATTGGGATCCCCCTTATGTCACACTAAGGGACATAGATATGGTACCCTGTATTGGTTTGCCTTTGAGAACAAAATTTTACCAGGATCAACCAAAACATTGTGAAAGCTTTCAAGCTCACCAAAACTCTTCATCAGGCTGGATATTACAAGATTTAGAATGATTGTAACACCCAGCCTGATGAAATGTTCTGCTGAGCTCAGAGGTTTGCGCAATATTTTGTATCAATTTGATTGGTCCTAAAAAAAGATATTACATGGATTTTTGTTCTTGATTTCGGTTTTGCACAGACCAAAATGGCCGTTTACATTTTTTTCTCTCTCTCTCCAAATGCCTTCTTTCAAACAGAAAATTGCCGTCCTGTTTGCTTTTCTAAAGTCTCGGAAGTTTGTTTTGCACTGAGTCACGCAAAAGGTCTTTCCAGCTCAGTACAGCCAATTCTTGATTCAGAGTAGACCCTGAATTTAAATCCTCTGACACACATCCTTCCAAGTTCTACCAGCCAAAGTAGGATTACCAGGCCTGGCCTGGCAGCTAGCAAGAGACCGGGGTGGGGGAGTGAGGACATGGGAGGTAAGCATTGGCAAAACATAGTGGAATTAGATAAAACTCCATGCTAAACCTGTACTTTTTGGTGATTCCTATAGAGGAATGACATCCAGGAAAACCTAGAAGTGATATCAGTCCTCTCTAGGAATCGCCTAAAACTCTCAGCCAATTTCTAGATAGGTGTGGTGTCATATCCAGGTTTTCCAGGAAGTGATGCCATGCTGTCACTTGATGACAATTTTTAAAATTTGTTGTTTTTATCCTGCCACCACTCAGAGCAGCCAGGGACTACGGATTCATTGCCCCTACTCAGGGGCTGGAAACGCTAAGCTGAAGATACAGGTGCAACAAGTTTATTATGTAAATTGCAGATCCATCTGAGGTGGCAGAGGTATAAATAGGGATGTCAACTTCTCCTTGGAAAATTCCTTGAATTCTGAGGAAGACAGAGTTTGGGGAGAGGAGGCAGCTAATTGGAGATGTGATGCCATAGCAACCACCATCCAAAATTGCCATTTCCTCCAGAAGAACTGATCTCTGTAGTCTGGAGATCAGTTGTAATTCTTTGTACCAGCAATGGAGAAATCCTAAATATCTAGTCACACAGGAACCAGGAAAGTTGATGTCCCTAGACCAGTATGGTGTAGTGGTAAAGACCAGGTAACTCTAATCTGAAGAACTGGGTTCAATTCTCCACTCCACATGAGCAACACACTCTAATCGGGTGGACTGGATTTGTTTCCCCAGCCCTCCACCTGAAGCCTGCTGGGTGACCTTGGGCTAGTCACAGTTCTCTCTGAACTCTCTCAGCTCCACCTACCTCACAAGGTAGGGAGAGGAAGGGAAGGAGTTTGCAGGCTGCTTTGAGATTCCTAACAGGAGAGAAAGGCAGGTTATTAATCCAAACTCTTCTTCCTCTTAGACTAGAAAGGTAAAATATAGGACCTGCAGATATGTTTCTAATCTTGCTCGCCCAGTACACTCTACTTCTATTCTGAGCTACTTTCCCACTGACTATATACAAAAACCAAGCACTACATACAAGGGTAGTATCCTTTTATTAAGCCCCACTTTATCTATATTTTTCAGTCTCAACCAGGCTACATTTCTTCTAGAACTTAAGTTGGTGCTCCAGTCAGAAACCTCATATTCTAAGGTTTCAGACCAAGTTAGATTAGTGAGCGGCCTGCTCAGGCCTCAGAATCCTTTTCAGGAGCAAAGAATACAGAATGTGCAATATTGGTCCTTGTGATCTGCAGGGACTATGACACCTCCAGATTATCCAGGCCCACTAAAAATACTAGGAGCATGTCTCTTGTCCTTCATCAACAAAGACGGAACTTCTATTTGTTTCTGCTGAAACTACAGCTTCTGAAGTACCTTAGGACTGGAAATGGGTGATTCCACACAGGCAGAATATAACAGGTTAAGGGGTGTGAAAAGGTATTATGGGGGAGAAGTTCCCACAGAACTCACCCCCCACACACAAACACACACAAAAGCTTCTAACCAGTTTTATTTTGCTGAAGCCAGGTTAAATGAAAGCCATTGAATTAGCAACTTTTCACCTTAAACCCGGGTTTCACATGTTTCTTGCATGCCTATGCAAACTATGGCAAGCAGGAAGTATTCTGCCCTCCCCGCTTCCATCCACCATTATCATGGGTTCTGTAGGCAGCCATCATTGAAGTGGATTCTCTGCCAGTATGTTTGTGATGGGAGCTTCTCAGGTGGGGGGGGATTCTTTGATGTGCATTGTGCAGGATGTTCCTGTGTGAAACATCCTACATCCTATTGCCGGGCTCCCAACAATCACAGATGGGCTGACCCCTCCACCTGCATCGTGAACAGGGAGACAGGCAACATGGGTTCATTTAGCCAGTTGGTGTTGGCTGCACAGAAGGGACCAAAGACACTCTCCAGCTCTAGATGGACCTTGCGCTGATTACTTAAATTTCTACAAGCAGATGAAACAGAGGTTACCACTGGCAGGATTGGCAGATGTCCTTTTTTCCCCAGAGGGCTGTCCTCTTTGATACCTGTCCTCTGAAACATTCCAATTCTGCTTCAGTTAAATCTGCTTAATGGATTTTTTTTTGTCAACATTTGAGCGATGAGCTTCCCACCTGCTGCCCAGACAGAGCTGACACTACAATGAGTTGTATTTAAATTAGTAATAACAATTTGTACATTTGCATTCAAGAATGTAAATTAACACGTGCAATTTTTTCCCCTCTCATTTAGCCAGCAATAGATGCCTACTCTTTGCACATAGAAGAAGAAGAAGAAGAAGAAGAAGAAGAAGAAGAAGAAGAAGAAGAGGAGGAGGAGGAGGAGGAGGAGGAGGAAGAGTTTGGATTTATATCCCCCTTTCTCTCCTGCAGGAGACTTAAAGGGGCCTACAATCTCCTTGCCCTTCCCCCCTCACAACAATCACCCTGTTAGGTAGGTGGGGCTGAGAGAGCTCCGAGAAGCTGTGACTAGCCCAAGGTCACCCAGCTGGCGTGTGTGGGAGTGTACAGGCTAATCTGAATTCCCCAGATAAGCCTCCACAGCTCAGGCGGCAGAGCTGGGAATCAAACCCAGTTTCTCCAGATTAGATACATGAGCTCTTAACCTCCTACGCCAAAGCAGGGCACTACAGTACTCGAAGATACTATTGTTTCACTGCTGCTTCACATTTTAAACGCTGAGTGCCGGTATTAAAAAGCATTTTGGGAAGCAGAGGGTAAACCATGTCTGGCTTTGATTCAGATGAAACCCTGTCATCAAGACAAATCAATGAGAGTAGTATTTCAGTAAACCAGTTACAGCTACATAAATCAAGATGCCTCACTTCCAATGTAGATGCATTCTAGTACAGTTGCTAACCTCCTGGAGGTCTCATGAAATTAGAACTGATTTCTAGAGTACAGAGATCAGTTCTTCTGGAGACAGTGGCTGCTTTGGAGGAAAGAGGATATGGCCTTATACCCCACTGGTCCCTTCCTAAGCCCTGCCCTCTCTAGGCGCCGCCCCCAAATCTTCCGGAATTTCCCAGGCCAGAATTGGCAACCTTATTTGCATGTATATTCAACAAGATGACTGGGATGATCTTCATTTCAGAAGGCCAACATTTTTGGAGGGCTGCAGAACATAAATATGTTTCAAATGCAAAAATAAGGTCCAGATCTTTAAACACGCACACCACAGAAATTCTCCCAATAACCTACCTAGAGCCAATTGATTTGAAGTCTCTTGTACCATTTTCTTTTATATTATATATTTTCCCTTCTGCCATACTACAAGGTAGATATAACAATCTAGAAATGTGCAAAAGGGAGTGTTCATGTGATGCAAATCAATTAGAAACATTTACTCACCAATTATTCCACTGTTCTAAATCGGCAAGTATTAGAGTCAAATACTCTAGGTTGCTTTCTATGATACCTAGCGAGCTGGATGAACTAAGCAGACTATTGTTCTTATTAAATAATTCTGATGCTACATTCTGTAAAATGGCTGCAAACTTTCTGCTGGAAATATCCCATAAGCAACAGTATGTATGAATCAACTTCATTTGTTATATGTTGCAAGTTTGCATTTTGATGCGATTTACTGTTTCCCCGAATATTAATTTTTGCTCCCAAAGATGTGCTATGTCTTATTTTCAGGGGATGTCTTATTTTTCCTGTGTTCTGTTTGTCGGGCATGCTTCCAATCAAAAACTTTGCTATGTCTTACTTTCGGGGGATGCCTTATATTTCGCACTTCAGCAAAACCTCTATGTCTTATTTTTTGGGGATGTCTTATATTAGGGGAAACAGGGTAGATGTGATTTTATACTGTTTATGCCCAATAAAGGCTAAATGAAAAAAATTTCTTTTATTATTCCTACTAATATTCATGGGCATTCAGACCGATAGCCAAACCTGCTTCTCATGTATAAATCAAACTTGATTACTTTGAGAGAGAGAGAAAACCCCTGATGCCTGAGCATGTTTTTGCAAACAACCACCAAGAGTCCTATAGCAGTTGAAATACTAACCCGTTTGCTGTGGCATAAACTTTAAAATCCTGTCCACTTGATGGGACTGACAAAATGGGCTCCAGATTGTAGAAGTGCCTCCCCCCGCCCAAAAGTTGTTAGTCTTTAAGGTGCCCCCAAAACTCTTTGTTGATTTTGCTATCCCAGATACCCTGTGGAACATATCTTACGAAAGCCAAGGAAACAGAAAGTTATATATTGGGGAAGGGGTTTTGACGTGACCCCAAACACGTTTCACTAGAGACAATGTTATGAGAAAGCACCGGATTAATTACTTGGGTCCGTTTAAAAAGATTTCAGCACGCCAATCCACATAACTAGATAACTCCTCGTGCCCATCTTACGTCATCCAACTACGCTTTATGAAAGCTGCAAAGCTGCGACTCACCACCAAAACCAGAACGCTAATTATTAATAAATAAGCAAACCACGCCATTCTCTTCCATCGCTGTACCCAGTGCTGGAGGAGAAGTCGGGGCACACTAATAAGCACGATTTAATTAACAGATGAAGAAGCCCCCCCCCTCCCCTTCCAGGAGACTGCAGTGGCAGATTTGAACTTGATCTTCTCCCATTTGATGTCATGCAAGACCAGATAAATGACAAGTATTTTGAAAGTCTGCAAAGGCCCTTTCGAACAGCTGCGCGGGCTTCACCCCTTCTTTCGGAGCAGGTTTCTCACTTAAGAAAAAAAACATGCTTCATTACATCGCCTCTTACTCGAGCTGCAAGGGTCTATTCAAAGGAGATAAGCCTCTTAGAAGTGAAGTAGGGTTGAATATAGGTTTTGAGTGATGGCAGGAAGGTTTATCCATTCAACAGACAATACCGCTTTCTCTGCATTAATCTGGGAGGCGGGCCATGATCTGTTTTTAAGGCCGCATCTCATCTCTTTTCCCACAGCAGAAGGTGATTAGAGTTAGAAAACGGGGACTGTGAAAGAAAACTGAGCGCTATCTCTCCGGCCCGCCTGTTTCCCGGATGGGGAGGAGGGAGGTTCTAGGCCAAGTCCATCAATCACAGATTCACACTCAGGATGTTTCTGGTTTATCAGATGCCATGCGACAAGCTGGCAAAGGTGAGGGTACGAAGGGCATGACCCCTGGCAAAACAAATGTGGCGTTATCTTTGAAGATAAAAGATGCAGGCATGATGAAAAGATTCCTTTGCCATCAGTGTATTATCAGTTGCAACGAGCATTATCGTCCAGTACTCTCATTAGTTGTCGAAGGAGGGAAAGGATATCAATCCATGACTTGGGCACAGGTCAGGATAACAGGAGTGCCAGTTTTTCAAGGAATAATTCCTGTCTGCCTTAGAAACTCCGTCCTCATGTTAATGCCCTCACACTTTCTGAAATCAGTCAAGAGATGGTGTAGATATGGCATTCCCTATCTACACAAGTTGAGATACAAATGTCCCCTTTCAAAACGATGGCACCTCAATGGGAACGAGCCACTTGAAGGCACCAGCTTTTATGCCTGGTACTGTGGTACTTCTAGAACGAAGGCAAAAACGTTTGAGTTCATCCGTGTCTCTAAATTATTGCTTGTTTTATCTCTTCCCGTTCAGTATTTAGTATTTCTTGATGACTTTAAGCAGAACGCTGTTGCACTTGAGCTCCTGAGTTTCAACAGCCTATAACTGTGGTGGCGAACCTTTGGCACTCCAGATGTTATGGACTACAATTCCCATCAGCCCCTGCCAGCATGGCCAATTGGGGCTGATGGGAATTGTAGTCTATAATATCTGGAGTGCCACAGGTTCACCACCACTGGCCTATAATATCTAACCTTCATTAAGATATTTATATCCTGCTTTTCCCCATGGCTCAAGGCAGCTGCTCTTGATCTAGCGTATTTAATGTGTGTCAGAATGTTGTAGGCTGCCTTGATAATATATATGTTGTAATTGACAGAGTGGGATACAAGTATTTTATTTTAAACAAGCATATAAATGTTCTCTCCTCTCCAGAGTTATGGGGATGTTTCAGCTAGCTCTCCATACCGAAGGAGTTGTCCTATATGATATCTTAAGGCTATTGTTCAGTTGTGGAGAATGTGTGCAGAAAGCTAGCTAAAAAGAATCTCAGGTAGCCGTCATGGGGCAACTGCCCACTGAGAAAGGTGGCTATATCCAGGTTTCAAAAGAAACACCACCTTTTCACCGCAGATTCTCCTTCCCCACTGCAGCGTGTGTCTAGTTAAGACCTCGATGTCTATCATGGATTCAAGCAATGTAACACTCCCCATGAACACGTGATCTGCTCGGCGGGTCTGTTCTTCCTCATCCTGATTGGCTGTTGTATTGTGTTGGGAAATTTAAAAAAAACCTTTTTTTCACGCAGCTACATTGCTACGTAGATGCGTAGGCAGAATTTCCCCACCGTCTGATTGGTTATTGTGCTGGAGCGGGAACACTACTCCGCCCCGATTGAAAATTCATGTTATTTATGTTATTCTTCTTCTCGTTTTTACATTTGAACGTAGCCACGCATCAACAATTTATCAAAATCATTGTACTGTAGCTTCCTATTAACATTCCTTCGTAGCCATGCCCAACGCAGCACCCAAAAAAAGGCTGCGGGCGCTCTGCGCACAGCTCACTGCACTCTGATTGGCTGGAAGGTTCGAAGGGTGCGTCTGTCCCCTGTTTCTCCCCACTGATCCAGCTTCAGAGTGATTGGGAGAAAAGGTGCACTTCAATGCAGGTCTGAAAAAACTCAGGATAAGGGGGGGAGCGCATGCCAGAACCTGGATGAATCGGTGTTCGGCACTTAAGCGGTGGGGAGTTTTTTCATGTGAGTATCATGCAATAAATTGACCGTGGGAAATCGACAATGGTAAAATCTCTGTTTTTCTCACAGGGAGATATTTCTGAGAGTTGCATCACCATTTGGGGGATTGTTTTCCCAAAGGACTAGATAAACACAAATGGTTTGGAGGACTAGTTCAAGGAAGTAAAAATTTGTCTCCCCACAAGAATCCACTACTATTTTCTGAGACATATTCTTAATCTAGAATTCAGGCTTCCTAAGGATACAGCAAAACCCTGAGCAAAGTTGAACCCACAACTGCAAGTGCAACAGTATCAAAATGCCATTTTGTAAATAAAAAAAAATACTCTCAAAATAGTCATAATTTTTGTAAGGAAGCCTTTCCAAACATGCATCACAGTCTGCTTAGCATTGCTGACAGCAGAATACACACATGGTACATATTCCACTGCAAGCAAAGCCAAGCAGATCTGTTAGCCATACTGTTCAAGGATGGATCATGGCTAAATGGTAGAGCATCTTCTTTGCGGAAAGTCCCAGTTTGAATTCATGGCATCACGATATAAAAATAATTGCATAAGATGCGAAGGACCTCCACTGACCCTAAAGAGCCACTGCCACTAAGAGCAGACAATACTGACATTGATAGATGCATGGCCCGACTCAGTATAAGAAGCACATGTTAATTCTGGGTCCACATTTACAGGATATCTCATTTAGCCAGGATCCAATGAGATGCAGGGCAGCTGGATTCAGAGAAGATGCTAAGGAACACTTCTCTTTATAAATTAATAGATTGCCTACCTACCTGGCATACTCTCCCCTTGGCCATTGACTCTGTAGGGCAGCATCCCAGGTTCTCAGGGTATGTCTGCCAACTGGTAAAGGTTCCTCTTGCTGACAGTTCTGTGGCACTAAGGAGCAACATGTCCAACATGGCATCCATGCCCAGGGAACAAATGTACAACACAACTACTGGCTGACTGAGGACTCCTGCCTAGCTGTTCCACGAAGCTGGCCAGAAAAGTAGAAAGTCAGAAAAGTCATGTTGGGCTTGTGCAAAAGGCATAGCAATGGCCTAGCTTCAACGAACAAAACGATTCCCCTCTGTGATGAAGGAATCTACCTGAAGAGCTAGAACAGGACTTGGAGGATACACACGTACAGATGCAAGTCCTCTGTGGCCGATGCCTTCCTTGTCTTTGATAACAGGACACTGGTTGGAAACTTGGGAGGTGTGAATTCCTTCTCTGTGTGTCATGTGATTATAGGGAAAACATCCATAGCCAGCTCACCAGTTCTATATGTGTTGTTGTAAACAATGAAATATGAGAACCAGCAAGGTGTAGTGGTTGAAATGTCAGAATAGGACCTGGGAAATACAGGTTCAAATCCCTACTAACACCATGAAAGCTCACTGTATTTAGTATTTGCGCCTTGGGTCATTTACATCTCAGCCCTGACCATGGCTAGTATTCGGATGGGAGACTTCCAAGGTATACCAGGATCGTGACATGGAGGCAAGCAATGGCAAACCTTCACCACCATCCAATTTCTCTTGCCTTGAAAACCCTAGGCACCTGTCATAAGTGAGCTGTGATTTGGTGGCAAAAAAACCTCCCTGACCTGGATGGCTAGCCTTATCTTGGCAGATCTCAGAAACTAAGCAAAGTCAGTCCTGGCTAATACTTGGCTGGGAGACCACCCAGGAAATCTAGGGTCACTATGCAGAGGAAAGCAATGGAAAACCACCTCTTGCCTTGAAAATCCTACTGGGTTTCCATAAGTTGACTGCAACTTGGTGGCATTTTACCCAGACAAGCAATTAAATGGCTCTATGCAGTGGTGGGATCCAAAAATTTTAATAACAGGTTCCGATGGTGGTGGGATTCAAACAGTGGCGCCGCCGCACACATGCACCTCCAGTCCCTATTGGGCAGGAAGGTTGCTTTAGTAACCCCTTCTCGGCACTCAGAAAAAATTAGTAACCACTTCTAGAGAAGTGGTGAGAACTGGTTGGATCCCACCTCTGGCTCTATGCTCCAGAGGTATGCAGGCACGATCCATTTTGATGACTGTTTGATCTGTGTGGATTATGCCAGAAGAGTTGGCAAAAGAAAGAATGAAAACAACCATAACAAATACCCATAAATACACTATTCTTTTTCAATTTCATCTTGACTATATTAAAATATATATCGAGTCCTGTGGGATAGCTTACAAAAAATGGGTGCAGATGACTCCTTCACTTGCTGCATTCAGGAAGTTATGTAAGATAATTTTATTTCGGAGCACATGTGATGTCGTAAACTATCATTTACCTATATGCTTTTAAGCTATGTACTGTTTCTATCTTGACAGTGGAGAGTTATGGTTTTGGTGTCCATATACGGTTCCCATGAGTAACCCTTGTAGCTCACTACTACTCCAAGCAGCATCGGTGAAAAAACCCACTGGCATCACTCTCAGCCTGATGTCACTTCTGGAGGAAACCCGGAAGTGATATCATGTAGCTCTAGGAATCACTGGAAACTTTATGATTTTACCATAAAGTTTCCATGGGCCCTGGACTGACATGATATCACTTCCAGTTTTTCCCAGAAGTGGCATCATGGCGCACATGACACCACATGCCCCCTGTCCCTGCCCCACAAATTCCTGCCAGTTGCCAGACAGTTAGCTGGTTTGAATTTAAGAGATCAGTTAAATAAATAAATAAATACATACATACATACATACATACATACATACATACATACATACATACATAAATAAATAAATAAATAAATAAATAAATAAATAAATAAGAGGGACCTTTGCACCTCATCGTAAATCTTCTTAAACTGCCATTGAAGTCTCTCCCTTGTCTGCAACTCAAATGTAGAACGACAACCCATAAGACAGACGATACTCTCATTTCAGTTAGCAGCAGTCCACAGATTCCTTTTTTAAAAAATTAGTAACGGAGCCGTACAAATTTAGTATTTAATGTAGGATAAGATCTCCTCTTTCTATCTGTTTTCTATCTTCCTGCTTCCTACTAAGCCCATGAAACAGCACTTCTGCAGTGAATGGCTTTTTGTTATTCTTATCTCAGGGCCCCAACATTCCTCAAAACACATCTGTCACAGCACAGCATGATAACCAGTTGCTAACAACTCCCGTGCAGCAACTTCCCTATCTCACCGAAAGATACTGACCTCCCAGGAACAGACAAGTAAGGCCAAGGAAATCTTCTGTGTATCAGATTCAGCCTTGTTTATCTAGCCAGCACCCTGCCATTTACGGTATTTGGGTTACCGCTGCGGCCACAGTTCCTAATAAGTATTCAAAACAAAACCAACAACAACAACAAAAGAGGCAGATCTAATTGTATTGTCTTGAGACTGTCGTGTTTAACCTCAGGAAATGGTGCTGTAGATATGGCAACAGGTTTCTGGTAGTTTCAATCACTCCCCCTATTATAAAGTCCAGCCAGTTAAGAATCCTATTCATTTGCTTCCCCTGTCATCTTGATCACATTTGAATGTCTGGGGAGCAGAAGGTGCTTAGCAGACCCTGAATTTCAACAGAGGGGGCAGAAAAGTCTGGGCAATGTGTTGGAGACATTGAAAGTTTTCATTTTGACTCCTTAATGAGGCCGACCTTTGACCGAGGTTGATGAGTTCCATACCTGTCCTGGTGTGTTTTCTGAAAACATTTGACATGGGTTGAAGCTTTGACGGGGGATATGACTAATGAAGTCTCGGTATAAAAATAATGGGCTGCAATTGCAAGTCATTTGCGTGAAACCAAACTCCTTAAAAAGTTGTCTCTGCTCACTTTCTGTTTTCTAAACGAGTCAATAATACGAATCAGATGGCTCCAAGGACTAGACCTCCAAATATTTCCTCTCTCAGTCTCCTTTCTGTAAATTAGCTGCCATTCCGTGCAATTTTGGTTGCCTCCGGGCATACCTTAAATTGGTCTGTTGCTACTAAATGGCTGGGGCTATTGTAGGACGTGTAGGCTAATACATAATGCCTTGTTTTTTGTTAAATGCAAAGTAACAGCTCTTCTTGTGAGGTCAAGAGGCCCATTTTTTGCTACTACTCAGAATGCGGGACAATTATATGCAAAGTAATGGTGGAAAAAAAATATATTGAGTATTTGATTTCTGTTTAACATTTCCCCAAAATTAAAAAGGTAGCACAGACTTTCCCACCACACTCGTTCTGTTTTCTCTGGGGGAGGTTGTTCTAATCTCCATTTGCTGGGTTGACCCCTTCAACATCTGCATATTGTGAAAAAGGCAAACTCTATGCTGGGGATAATTAGGAAAGGAGTTGATAATAAAACTGCAAGGATTGTCATGCCCTTATATAAGCATAAGCATTTATTGTCATTGTGCACGCACAACGAAAATTTACAGCAGCATTCCTCGATGCACACAATTTCAGACTCATACCCATCCTCACTTTCCCCTACCTCCACCCATCCCTACACAGCCCCAAACACATCAACACGGAGCCCTGGAGTTCAGCATTGCCACAGCTCTAGAGTAGAAGCTGTCTCTAAGCCTCTTTGTCCTAGTTTTTATAGACCTGTATACAAAGCCGTGGTGCGACCGCACTTGGAGTACTGTGTTCAGTTCTGGTCGCCACATCTCAAAAAGGATATTGAAGAGATACAAAAAGGGCAGAGAAGGGCAACGAGGATGATTGAGGGACTGGAGCACCTTCCTTATGAGGAGAGGCTGCAGCGTTTGGGACTCTTTAGTTTGGAGAGGAGACATCTGAGGGGGAATATGATTGAAGTCTATAAAATTATGCATGGGGTAGAAAATGTTGACAGAGAGAAATTTTTCTCTCTTTCTCACAATACTAGAACCAGGGGGCATCCATTAAAAATGCTGGGGGGAAGAATTAGGACTGATAAAAGGAAACACTTCTTCACGCAACGTGTGATGGGTGTTTGGAATATGCTGCCACAGGAGGTGGTGATGGCCACTAACCTGGATAGGTTTAAAAGGGGCTTGGACAGATTTATGGAGGAGAAGTCGATCTCTGGCTACCAATCTTGATCCTTGATCTGAGATTGCAAATGCCTTAGCAGACCAGGTGCTCAGGAGCAGCAGCAGCAGCAGGCCATTGCTTTCACATCCTGCATGTGAGCTCCCAAAGGCACCTGGTGGGCCACTGTGAGTAGCAGAGTGCTGGACTAGATGGACTCTGGTCTGATCCAGCAGGCTAGTTCTTATGTTCTTATTGCCTTGTAGAAGTCTTGGGGGATAAAAGTCTTAGGCCATCAAGGCATTGGAGGCACACCGATGGAGCCCCCCTCCCCACCCCATATTGGGAGCCTTGCTAGGGGAGCCCATGTCCTATTCAGAAGAAGAAGAGTTGGATTTATGTCCTGCTTTTCTTCACTGCAAGAAGTCTCAAAGCGGCAACACAAACGGGTAAAATGAACCTGTGTTGCCATTTGTACAGATGGTTGGAAGCACCCCTAAACCTGTTATATTTGGCCTGCGCGGAATCACCCATTGAGGTCCTTTCCCCCTCCAAACCCTGCCCTCCCCAGACTCCACCCCCAAATCTTCAGGGATCCCCTCCCCCCCCTAAATTTGGCAACCCTGAGCATCCACACTGAGCCATTTTGTATTCTTCACCCCGCCCCAAATTCCCTTCATATCTACCTTCCCCATCCCCTGCTATTGCAACAGGATTTTATTCTGGCTTTTTAAAATAGTAGGTGCTTCACTAAAAGGTCATTGCAGTATATCGACACCCGATTTTTTTTAAAAGCCAGCAAAAAGCCTATCACTGTGAGTTCAGAACAGACAAAAGGAAGTATTTCTTTACACAGTGTGCAGTTAAATTGTGGAACTCCCTGCCCCAGAATGTGGTGAAGGCTGCCAACTTGGAAGGTTTCAAGAAGGGAGTGTCATAGAAGGTAGTTGTCAAAATGGATACCAGTCAAGATGCATATCTGTTCTCTCCAGTATCAGAGCAGCAGGCCTATTATATTAGTGCAACTCAGGCAGGATAATGCTGCTGCAATTGTCTTGTCTGTGGGCTTCCTAGAGGCACCTGTTTGACAGCTGTTTAAACAGACTGCTGAAGTTGATGGCCCTTGGTCTGTTCCAGCATGGCTTTGGAGGAGGAGGAGGAGGAGGAGGAGGAGGAGGAGTTTGGATTTATATCCCCCTTTCTCTCCTGCAGGAGACTCAAAGGGACTTACAATCTCCTTGCCCTTCCCTACTCACAACAAACATCCTGCAAGGTAGGTGGGGCTGAGAGAGCTACAAGAAGCTGTGACTAGCCCAAGGTCACCCAGCTGGTGTGTGTGGGAGTGTACAGGCTAATCTGAATTCCCCAGATAAGCCTCCACAGCTCAGGCAGCAGAGCTGGGAATCAAACCCGGTTCCTCCAGATTAGATACATGAGCTCTTAACCTCCTACGCCACTGCTGCTCCTTTTCTTATGTTCTTATGTGTTAGGAGGAGAATACTGAGCATAAAGGGAACGGGAGTGGAAATGGTGCCAGATGTAGGCAGGGAGGTTTGAAAGTCCAGACCTTCCTGTCCACACTGTGGGGAAATCTAATTTGATTCCAGTGTCTCCAGAAAAATTGGAGCAAACAAGGTTCCAGAAACACTGTCGCAAACCTTGAGAAACCATGGGAGAAGAATAGATGGAGAACGGCATCATGGGGATGCTCTGAAAAGCCTCATTTGAGAGTCAGGGCAGAGCAAAATCATCGCATGGGTCTAATAATTCCAATTTTTAAAAGGCCTGCAAGCCTCTCACATGATGTTTGCGCTGTGTGTGAACCTTTTGGCTGTGGAATGGAACACAGGAGCAAACCTGAACCTTCCCTTAGTCAGTGCAGATTTTAAACTGGCATTATAGGCCAGTTTAAGCAAAGCCAACTTAAGTCTCACATGTGAAAACATCCTCTGTCTCCCTCGCCGGAAAAGACGCCTGCCCAGGTTTTTCCCTGGAAACAGCCGTGGAAAGTGATTCCAAAGCTTCCAGCCTGTAATGTTACTGCACCAGCCTTATTAATCAAGATGCACTTCCACTGTTTAACCCAAATAAATCTTCCTGTAAAGCGAAACCTTGCCCTGGAGTTCGTGAACAACCGCTCTTTCTGTTTCTCTCAAATGCATCAAAGGAAGACATTCCCATATAAACCTATTTTGGTCAAACCTATTTTACATCTCCAGTCTGTGCATTTGGGGTTCAAGCTTTAGGCCTTCCCCGAGAATTATTGGGAGCCTTTGATACAGGATGCTATCTTCAAGATATGGCTGGGTCTTAAACTTACAGTATGACATAGGCAGAGCGTTTGGCTGGTGTTGGTTGGGTGGAGTTAAGTACCGTGTTTCTAAAAAAAAAGACAGTGTCTTATATTAATTTTTGCTCCCAAAGATGCGCTATGCCTTATTTTCAGGGGATGCCGTATTTTTCCGCTCCACAGCTGCATGCTCTGGTGTTCTGTTCAACGGGCATGCTACCAAACAAAAACTTTGCTATGTCTTACTTCCGGGAGATGCTTTATATTTAGCAGTTCAGCAAAACCTCTACTACGTCTTATTCTCAGGGGATGTCTTATTTTTGGAGAAACAGGGTAGTAGGTCAAGTTAAGAGCTTCGGGATACTCTGGGACCTAGCCTTGTTGATGGATAGTAAGCACTATTGCTAGGTGCTCCTTTTTTCAAAGATATCTGGCTCATATACAGGCCCATTTTCTCAACTTTGTTGACCTAGCTATCAGGGGTGTAATGCCCATTGGGCAAGATGGGCAGCTGCCCAGGGCATCACCTTGTGGGGGGCACCAAAAATGTGGGGTTTGTTTTTGGGTATTTTTAGTGGTTTTCTGTTTTTGGCCTGTAGGGGGTACATTTTTAGACATATCAGCACCAAAATTTCAGCGTATCATCAGGAGACTGTCCTTATACTACCCCCCAAGTTTGGTGCAGTTTGGTTCAGGGGGGCCAAGTTATGGACCCTCAAAGGGGGTGCCCCATCCCCCATTCTTTCCAATGGGAGCTAAGGAGATGGGGGCTACCCTTTTGAGGGTCCAGAACTTTGTCCCCACTGAACCAAACTGCACCAAACTTGGGGGGTAGCATAAGGCAGTCTCCTGATGATACGCTGAAATTTTGGTGGCAATATGTCTAAAAGTGCACCCCCTGCAGGCACCAATGACCTGGTGCAAAACCAAATTTTGGTTGTGGTGGGGTGGCCACCCATTGAGGGGGGGGGGCATCCAACTCAGGTTTTGCCCAGGGCTCCAGTTTGCCTTGTTACACCCCTGCTAGCTATAGGGTTGCTAGTTCCACGTTGGGAAATTCCTAGAAATTTGGGAGTGGAAATGAGGATGAGGGAAATTGATGCTGGTAGTCTGGAAAGAGGTGTATTTAGGGTGGGGCAGTCAGAGTCTGTGCCCGGGACGCTGGACCCCTCCCCACCAAGAACTCCCTGCCGTGGGTCCAGCTTTAAACTGCAGGTTCCACTTCCAAAGCTCTGACTCCAAAACCACGTGAACTTGAGAAGCAGCATAAAGCCGGTTCCAGCCAAGTCAAGCCTGTAGCGTGATCCTGAGCTTGGCCTGGCCAAGCAGGATAAAAACAAAACAAATAAATCTGCCCTCTGTAGACTCGGGGCAATGAACAGAGGATTCCTAGGACATCTTCCATCTAGACCAGCTGCTCAGCTTCAGCGAGGTGGTTGTCATGTCCCTTCCCAGTATGCCCTGGAATTAGTTTCAGCAAGGTGTACCTTCCCAGCATGCCTTGGAATTAAAAAAAAAATTAAATTTATATCCCACCCTTACTGACTGAAGTCGGGTACTTGTAAAGAGGCAGTGGACTTCCTAGATCCCTCAGAACATAGGACTTCGTCCACAGGCCCAAAGGTCCATCTCAATCCACATCGTTTCCGGGGCGGGGGGGATGTGATCTGTTTAAATCCGATTTTGTACATCACGAGGGTTGCACAAAGAGGCCCTGTTCCCAAGTTACAGTGAGCACATGTAAACTGCGTGTACAATGTACGGTTGATTTTCCTTCGTACGCACATTGGCTGATCCTCATGTTACATTCAGAACACGTGTAGCTGAACATGTGATTGAAACTGCACATTTATCAAGGCACTGGCCTCCAATTTCATCTGAAAGGGAACGCACGTTGTCCCTTTCTTATAAACAGATACATGCGCGCAGGATGTACATATGCTCACTGTAACACGATCAGCTACTTATGCAGGCATGCTTCCATTTCTGCATTGACTGGAGTTAGGAATTTCAGCGGTGTTGACTAGTAGGTCAACAGCTACGCTGTGTAAAACTCAAATAACTCAACATTGTTGGCTCAAAAACAAACACCAAGTTTCCAACAACTTAAATATGTTGCTTTGATAGTTCCCTCCTTTCCCTCCTTGGTTTGATTCACTGCTGTTTATTTCCAGCCAGTTCTTGGCATTTCACCACGGGGTGCTACAAGTAGTGGGTTTTTTTTGTTTCTTTTTTTGCTCTTATAACCAGTGATTAATTTCTAAAAAGAGCACTGCTAGGGCTGAAGCCTCTGACCTGGAAATCCTGGCTCCCAGAGCCAATTTACAGAGCCAAAACAGCACGCTTAGGAAACTTGAGCAAAGAGAAAAAATTATTTAAAATACTTATACCCTGCCTTTCCTCTTTTACAACTTACAGTCGACAGATTAAAATCAATATAGCACCTAAACGAATCTGAATGTGTACTAAAATCATTGCCATCCAAACATTAAACGTAACAGGAGGGCCAAAGCAAAAGCCAGAACAAAATTAATACAGTTATCCCTTCCACGTCGCGATTTTCCCCCGTTGTGGTTTTGACACATCGTGGTTCAGCATAAGGAATTAAGTCGGAATTTTTGGGGCGTTCCGAGGAAGCTACAGATGACATGCGAAGGCCAGCAGACAACACTGAAAAGGTTTAGAAACTTTTACAGAAAGAAAAGTTATAGAATAAGAATTATTTCAGAAGTATAATCATACCAATTCTTAAGTTCTACCTTAGTAACTCAGGAAACAGATTGGAGATTCTTTTGTTAAGCTGGGGAAGTCCCCCTCAAAAATATGTGTAAATTAGTCTTCTTTTCTCTTTTCCTTTCTTTTTCTTTTTTATTTCATAGACAGACAGACAGACAGACAGACAGACAGACAGACAGACAGACAGACAGATGATTGATAGATGATTGTTAGAAGATAAAGGATAGATGGATAGATAGATAATTTTAACTGATTTTTCTGCGTCACCATTCTTTGCTTTTCCCTCTTTTAATTCCTTCCCTCTTCTTTCTTCCTTGAGTCTTCTCTTTTAAATGGATGTCAACAAAAGATTGTTCATGTGTAGCTTATGTGTTACTTATTATACTATGAAACTAATAAAAATACTTTAAAAATGTACGTATAGTATTGTATAATTTCAACATATTTTATCTTTTAATAACATATAAACAATTTATTTTTTTAATTAAAATCAAAGAAAAAGGGGAACATTCAGACATTCTCTGGCATGAAGGGAGGGCCGAATTTTTTTATACAGATTTCCGGATAGCGGGTGGCATCACGCCCCTAACCCCAGCGTTGTGGAAGGGATAGCTGTAATTGAAAGCAGCACAGGAGATCCTCTGCTTTATCCCATTGGTCCCCAACATAGTCCCCCTGGGTGCCCACAAATACCTTTCCTGATATCTGCCAAGTATTTTTAGAAAGTAGGCAGGACTTCTGATTGGCCTTTGGAGATTTGATTGACGGTAGTTTTTTTAACATGCTGCTTTAGCAGCAGCTACTACCACAGCACAATGATCTTCACCGTGTGACTAAAGGTTCGACTGGCTCCGCCTCCTGGGGCAGCCATTTTCTGGCGGCGCCGATCATGCTGTGTCAGGATTCCAGAGGTGCCCACAGGCCCCAAAAGGCTGAGGCCTGTCATCCTCACAGCATTCCTGTTCATGGAAGGAGTCCATGGAATGCATCTCCCCCTTTTGCAACTACACATTTCCCCCTACACACACACATGTTGCTGGTCCCCTTCCAGGTACTGTTCGCCCTCAGTGCTAAAAATAAAAATTCAATTCTGAGAGGTTTTTTAGGTTAAGTAATATGGGATAGGAAATTTGAATTAATTAAAAAAAACTGTAGGAGGAAGTGACCTCCCAGAAAGGCAAGTATTCAGGGGAGCTAACCTTTGTCCTGAACGTGAAAGCACAGCATAAGGCACTGTCCCCATATCTCCAGGAATTTCCCCCGCACCAGAGTTGGCAACCAGACATACACCTGAATCAAGGAGAATCTGCAGTTCACATCAGATTGTGGCATAAGACACAGGGAGAGAACCCAGAACTAGAATTGTGTACTTTGCAAGTCCACAACAGACTGGAAGCCAGAAAAGATATTTTAACTCTGGGCCTTTCCCCACTAACCTTAAGCCCCGCGCTACTCTCCTCAAGTAGCGCAGGGTCCCCCTGCACTCCCCACAACAGGGGCGGTGACAGCGCAGCCGCCCCGACGCTGCTGCTGTCGCGCCCCCTCAGCACGCGGCATCCCTGGCGCTGGAGAAAACGGCACCTTTTGATGACCCCGCACAGAGCACGGGGTCGTGGAGACACCCAGGCGCACGCCAGGGATGCCACACACTGAGAGCAGTGCGCAGCATAGGGGGGATCCTTGTGAGTGGAGAAATGCCCTATGACAAGACATAATCAGAATGGCAGGTAACCTGACTTTTTTGTTCTGAATCTTTCTAAAATTATACAGAGAACTAGATTGCTAGCTAGATAGGTAAATGTGCGTGTGCGTATCTATCTATTTTTTTAAAAAAAAAATTAAAGGATGTTGGCTCACCTACTCTTGTTTTTCATGCACTTTATGCGGAAAGGCTGCCAAAGCTCAGAGTTTCCACCTTTGGTATATTTTCCATCCTTAATTAAACCCCCTTTCCCTGCATGACAAATGGACCCGTCTCTTGGAAAGGGTATGACTGCAAATGAGGATCAAGTCAAAGAGGACATTCTTTGTGATTATACATAAAATATGGGCATTTGAAAAAAAAACGGACTTTTTTTAGTTTGAAGAGTGAATTATTTACCACATCCTAAGGCAAAGAGTAATGTATGCTCTACCTCAGTGAGTTTTCCATATCCGTTTGCTCTGGGTCAGCAAGGGGGGGGGGAGTTAGATGTGGCTTTAAAACTCTGGCTGTTTTAATGTAACAGCTTTGACACGGTTATTCATTTCAGTATTTTAGAATTCTTTCTGAGTTTTAAAGCCAGTGTTCCCAGTCAAGCTGCAAAATCTATAGCGGGGTTCCCAACCTTTATGAGCCTGCAGGCACACTTCAAATTCTGACATGGCATGGTGAGGGCTGCGATAAAATGGCTACTACAAAATGGATGCCGCAGGAGGCAAAGTCAGCCAAGAAATTATTGCCACAGCTCAGCTTCATTAACACAGTGCAGATCCTTATGCTATGATGAAGAGTTGAAGAAGAGTTTGGATTTATACGCCACCTTTCTCTCCTGTAAGGAGACTCAAGGTGGCTTACAAGCTCCTTTCCCTTCCTCTCCCCACAACAGACACCTTGTGAGGTGGGGCTGAGAGAAGTTCCGAAGAACTGTGACTAGCCCAAGGTCACCCAGCTGGAATGTAGGAGTGCGGAAACACATCTGGTTCACCAGATAAGCCTCTGCCACTCAGGTGGAGGAGTGGGGAATTAAACCCAGTTCTCCAGATTAGAATTCACTTGCTCTTAACCACTACACCACGCTGGCTCTCATATGACAGCTGCTTCCAAATAAACATTTTGAAAATCTGCACAGCCAATCAACACTCTAATAGTCAGAAGCCTTACTGGGCAAAAGCCCTAGCTGGCCCCTCCTACTTCTTGAAAATACTTGGCAAGCCCCAGAAAAGGTGTTGGTGGGGACCACATTGTGGACCCCTAATTTATATTGTTAACCGATTGCCACCTACGAAGTCTGTAACTTGTTTGGACCCCTTCTGGCAAATGCAAATGTTTTGAATCAATAGAGGAGACCGAAGTAGATGATTCCATCTATAGATCCAGGCCCAGTTCTGGAAAATGTGGGCTTTTACCAGGTTTTCAAGACCACCCATGAGATGGTAGCTGCGAGAAATTTCCCTACTGACATTGCATGGAGACACCTGAGAAGGTGAGCAAATTCTCAGTTTGCACGCTCCATCTCTTTGGGAGAATCCACTAATACCCCAGAACACCAAACAGATACACCAACTCTAAAAGCAATGCTGACTTTTGAATTGAGTTTTTGAAAGGGTATAATGATGCCTAAATAGCTTCTTGAATCTCAAAGCTGAATCTGCCATAGGTCAAGTAATTGTGAGAATTCATGCTCCATGACCTATGAGTGGGGATTCGAACCTGGATCTTTCAGATACTAGTCAGACACTGCACCACGCTGTCGTTTGTACCACTGATACAAGTGCTTTTTTGCACATTCAAAGGCATTTTTAAGAGCAGGGAACACTTACACAAAATACATATTTACATCTTTTCCCCCTGTACTTGTAACACCTGTTGTCTACACCTTATGTAAGTATCTTGCAAATTTTGTTTAACAGATATTCCAGTAAAAAAAAAAGGTTATATATTTTCATTTCCTTTGTGCATGTGTGTGGGTTTTTTTTCTCCCATATTATACTTCAATATCTAGTTTTCTCTTTGTTCCCATGGCCTTTGTTGTTGGTGTTACAAAAAACTACATTAACAGTGCAGTAAAACATCAGTTTATTTACCATTATTTACTATTGCCACATTCTGCCTCAGGTTAATTTTTTCCTGCCATTCTGAAATTTGTGAAAAGCCACTATTATGCTGTCTTTGCCCAACTCCCACTGCCTTCTCTCCCCCCGCCCTTCCAATGTATAATATATGCATAAACCCTTGCTGTTTTGGAATGCAGCTACTGCGGTTTAGAAATACTTGATCTCATCTAGCTGTCTTTGAAAGAAGAGTTCGTTATTCGGAACACGGGGCTTCTGCCGAAAACAGCAGCTCCGTGTCATGTTTTCCCTGCCTCCCCTTCCTGTGATATGTGACAGTATATTCTTATGTCCTGATGTCATTCTGCTTTGCGTTTACCCACACCAAGCAGCTACGACTGATGATGCTGAGCAGCGACAGGATAATACCTTCAGGAAACAAGATAAGTTGTACTAAATACCAGCAGGAGGAAGTAACTCAACGCAGGGCTTTCGTTTTCAGCGGCAAACCCACGTTTCTTTTAAACGTGTAATTCTTCTCCAAAAGCAAATGTATATTTGTAGCACACGTATGCTATGTGGATCTTACTCAAATTTGGTGAGAGAAAAAAATACTGTTTTGTAGATACTTTCCTAAGTAGCTAATGATAACTGGATTTACTATTAGCGGCTCTGAGCCCAGGCTGAGGACAGGCTATCGATATTTAAAATAAATAAATGATTTATCTGTATAGTAGATTTTTATCCCTCTCTTTCTCCAAGTGCCTCAGAGTAGTATAAATAATCCTTCCTCCATTTTATCCTCACAACATCTCTGTTGGCATTAGAGGTGACTTCTCAAGGTACACAGGAACAAAAAAAAAACCCTGTACAGTCCAATCTGGTGAAGGGGACGGCATCTGAGAGCAGTGCAGGGCCACAATGGTGTATTTGGCCCCTCCAGTGGCATAAAGAGCACCCACTCCGGTGAAAAGACCAAAGACACCAGCATTCTGGTTCCTCAAGCTCCACAGCAGCCAGAAGTGGAGTGCCACCATGTGTGGTGTCCAGAGGTGGGACCCAGCAGGTTCTCACAAGTTCCGAGAGTAGGTTACTAATTATTTGTGTGTGCCGAGAGGGGGTTACTAACTGGTGATTTTGCCACGTGATTTTTGCCTTGGTTATGCCCCTCCTCTCAGCAGTAGCACGCAGAACTTGAAGCAGTCTAGCAGGAGGTGCACCGGCGTGCGTGGCAGCCTGCGCCTGCGTGCATTCGTTTCCCGCCCAAGGACCGGCACAGCGGCTGCGTCCTTGCCACAGCCCCGCCCCGGAATGCCCCGCCCTAGAATGCCTGGCCACGCCCCCATCGTGCCCCACCCAGCCCCATTGGTGCTACGCCACAGTTTGAATCCCACCACCATGGGAACCTGTTACTAAAATTTTTGGATCCCACCACTGGTGGTGTCCAAGAAGATGCTGGAACATGGGTGGGCGGCTTGAAGCCTGCAGTTTAAAGCTGGACCCAGGCAAGCTGAAGCCAGCATCAAATGGACCATGGAGTTTGGAGGCATTGCAAGGCCAGCTGGTCCCACTCTAGAACTCTACATGGAGTTCAAGGGGTGGAGCCAGCCTTGCTGATCAGTACTCAACGGCACCCCTGCCCCAAACTCCTCCAGGGCAGCAGGCACCCAGGACAGGTGTTGCCCTGGTCACCATTTTCCCTCGGTACGCTTCTGGCCCCAGTCACTGATCCACACAGGCGCAATACAACTTTCCCATGCTACTTCCCCATGCTAATTTTGTAGATGTGGAAACACCTGCAGGCAACATGTCATGGCGACAGCACAAACCCAGGGCAGGAGAACACGATTTGCAAGGAAATGCATTACTCCTGCACTAAGCCAGAAAAAAACCTGAAGAGGTGAGGATGACAGCAGTTCGCAATGCAGGCTACTTGCCCTGCATGAAAGGGAGGCAAATTTACTGCTGACGATGGGCAGGATAAGATGTGGGCGTGTAATTGGCAATTTTCTAGTCACTCAAATGGTTACTGTGAGTCAGTGGCGTAGCTAACATGGGGAAGGCGGTGCGCATCGCGCCAGGCATGCGCCTGGGGGGAGGCAGCAAAAATGTATTTTTGATATTTTTAGTGTTTTTACTTTGTCGGCTGGCAGAGAGCGCAGTTTTTAGGATAGTGGCACCAAAATTTCAGGATATCGTCTGGAGACACTCCTGCTGATACCAGCCAAGTTGGGGGAAGTTTGGTTCATAACTTTGGACCCCCAAAGAAGGTGCCCTATCCCCCACTGTTTCCATGGGAGCTAATAGCAGATGGGACTACCTTTTGAGGGTCCATAACTTTGGACCCCCTGACCCAAACTTCATTAAACTTAGGTGGTATCATCAGGACAGTCTCCTGTTGATACCAGGCAGGGTTGGTGAAGTTTGATTTGGGGGGTTCAAAGTTATGGACCCCCAGAGGGGGTGCCCCTATTGTTTCCAATGGGAGCTAATAGTAGATGGGGCTACCCTTTTGAGGGTCCATAACTTTGGGCCCCCGTAACCAAACTTCACCAAACCTGGGAGGTATCATCAGGAGAGTCTCCTAAAGATACCCTGAAATTCTGATGCTGCTAGCCTAAAAACTACACCCCCTGCAGGCCAAAAACTGCAAAAACACTAAAAATACAAAAAAACACAAACGAACATGGGGGGGCAGCAAAACTCCGATTTTGCACCGGGTTCCATTTCCCCTAGCTACGGCACTGCTGTGAGTATTGAGAGGATTGTGGTGAGCAAGATTTCCCATTACACGAAGTCATTGCTGATTACAAGTGAGATAGGGAAGTTTGGGGAAAATGTGGAAGCTGGATTCTTCCCAGGCAGGTTACCGCTATGAGAAAAAGTCCCCACCACCAAAAAAAATTCCCCAAAACACTGATTTTCTTCGTGAACTCCAAGGAGGAGTATGCTTGGCAGAATGGATGATTATATGGGATTTCCAAGGGTTGGAAAAAAGGGTCATATTTCTCCCCTCAGAAACAACAGAATCATATTTAAGTGACTTGTTTAAAACTGAACGTTTAAGAGTTCTTCTTACACACATGAGTAGCCCTGCTAACAATCACTGGGACTCCTTGCGTGAATGAGGACTGCTTCTCCGGTTAAATGGTTTCAGGATCAGGTCCTTAATTACGTTTTTTTTTTAAGTACACTACCCACCAACAGTTACCTAATTTAGCAGAATATATTAGCTCTCGCCTGTATAAATCATAATTAAAGCTGTTACCATACCTATTATGTGCTCAAGAAATGCCCCATTAAAGTTAAATAGTTTCTACAAGCAATTTTACACATTATATAGGAGAATGTGTAAATGTGCATTCAGCGCGGTTTAGAATTAGTTTGCATGGTCTTTAAAGAACTACCTATTAAATCAAAATCGTGCAGAATTTCATTACCACACAATTTTTTTCCAACCTCCCCCAAAGTCTGAGCTGTCCCCTAGGAATGTATCTGCCCAGGGCTGACTCTTTTTAATACAATTTATTGCTTACAATCACAACTAAAGTATTTAAGCATTTGCAGAGGTTGTCATAAGTACTTTTGTTATTTTCTGTCAAATTCAAGCCTACACTTAATACTGTTAACTGTAGTCATTTCATTTCAAAACTCAAGAATCCAATCTCAAACATTTACAACAATATATAAATTCAGTTACTTTGGTATAGGGTATGTATGCTACTGGGGGGGAAAAAACCCTGTTTCAACAAGAAGGGCAAAATGCCGAGGCCAAAGAAAAGCCACTTTTAAAAACAAGTTTTATTTCTAATAAAGCTGGTCTGGTCTCTTAAGAACGGTTTCTGTTGGATTCTAGAATGGATCTCTCATTTTATGTGCATGTTTTAACATAAGCCAAGTGCTCTCTTCTCCAGCATTCCATCTGCTGCTTTATGTGTTGTCAAGAATTTTGAAAGTACCAAACAATTTATTAAATGCAGCATAAAAATATGTATTGAAATAAAGCACTGCGTTCCTTTTAATTTCCCAGCAATTGTAAAAGAGGAGAGGGAAAAGTGAAACCTGGCTTTCCCCCATTCTTTCGGTTCTTGCAATTCATTGCCCTGGCATGTTTACAAGTAAGAAGTAGATGTGAAATGTTACTGGGGGGGGGGGGGCGGGGGGCTGCATCCAAGCAGGTGCCTTTAAAATCAACAAAATCAATGCAAAAATCCACTGTTTTCGTTGAATGTTGATCTCTTGACAACTATACGAAGAGAACCTACTACATTAAACAGGGCACTAAAACAATGGAGAATAGAAGCTAGACTGAAGCTGGAAATCCACGTTTAAGTGCAGTTGACCACTGATCCCAACAGCATTTTATGATTGGAAACATTAAGATTGTGATAGGGCGGCAACCCAAATAATCTATGGCCCCTTCCGCACACACAAAATAATGCGTTTTCAAACCACTTTCACAACTGTTTGCAAGTGGATTTTGCTATTCCGCACAGCTTCAAAGAGCACTGAAAGCAGTTTGAAAGTGCATTATTCTGCATGTGCAGAATGAGCCTATGTTTCCCATAAATACAAAGACTTTTTAAAAACTCTTTAAAAGTAATGGACAATTGGCTGGAAAATAGAAAATAACAAATTTGTCTAACATGGGCGTTCTCCTACAGCAAGTGGTCCGCACTCATTGGCCATCAAAATTGCATGTAAATACTGACAGTTTCAGACAGATTTTGTACATGTCTGCCAACTCTGAGATAAAGTGATGATTGCTGACAAATGTAATTGACGGCAGTTATGTGTATGTCCAAAAATTGGGGTGGAGGGGTGGAATAGATCTTTGTTTTCAAGGATACAATGACTTAATCCTGGATTAATCCTGGATTAATACATCCAGGATTGGCAGAATTCCATGCATGGAATTCCATTCCACATAAAAGTCAGCATCCATTGTCACTTGAGCGTGCAATGCAGTAATAAATGAAAATATTGGGAAAATATATTCGGACAACTTTGCTTTCAAAACTTCCGATCCCGGAGGCATACGGTTCCTCTGAGTTAAAATTAGAAGCACATTTCACCCACCCGAAAATTCACTGTTACATATTCAGAACAGTGACTCATACAGAGTCACAACTCATGACCTCATATGGACGTGAGTATTTCTTAGCACGTCTCCTCATTAGGTGAGGTTCAATCAATCACTCCCCATACAGACTCACAATGGATTTACCTGCTGCCCTAGGAGCCATGCCCAGAACCTTAAAGGAACCTTTGATTATTTAATCAACTTATTTTCGTAAAGCATACTCACGTTGCTCTCAAGTTACATTCGTGTGCATGCAATTTGGAAATGACTACCCTATATTGTAAAAAAAAATAGGTTCCAGTCTGAATTTAGTGGCTGGATTTGCTTGTTTGATTATTTGGGGGGGGGGGGGAATCTCTCTCTCTGTTCTTAATTTTTGAACAGCTGTATGGCTTCATAAACAGGAGTATTTCCTGGCATTCTTCACACATCAAACCAAACATATTTTCCAATATTAAACCTCCGCATTCCACTCTATCATTACAGTTCTAAATAAGCTACAAGTTCACAGAACGAGCTGTTTAATAGCAACACACACACACACACAATGCTTTATTAATACAAAGCCACCCTCTTCTAAAACATTAGCACATTACACATTCAACTATAGTATATCAGATTGCAGGAGTTTAAAAGTTGCCAAGACAAATGGAAAGTTTTCTGCCAGCTTCTTTTCTCTTTCTCCCTGGAGGGATTAAATTTCTTACTAAACTTTGTGGCAAAGAATATAAAATATAGTAATAATCAGTTGACATTCCTATCATGTTTTTTTCCTCTTAGACTTTAATCTAGAGGAGCAAGAAGGAGTTAAGGGCTCTCCAATCACGCCCCGATTCGGCAAAAAAGATGTTAGGTGGATTTTCGACACTTCTTTTAAGACGGATTCGAGAACAGACAGATCACCTTAACTCTTTTTTTTTTAATGGAGCTGAGGTCAGCATACAACCAATCAAACTGAAATGCCAGAGCAGAGGGCAAGAAGGATATGGAAACTGAGAAGATAGACTTCCAAGTCCTTTCCTGAAAGTGCTGGGATTTTGAGGAGAGTCCAGCCTCGCCTGACAAAGGTCTCTTTGTATTTGCGACACCAGGGAAAATGAAGGAGTGCTCGAGAAACCCAAGGAAAACAGGCCAAGCTTTGTACATTAGACCCCATGGAGAATTCTGAAGCATAGAAGCTCAAGACACGCACAGTGCATGCAATGCCAAATTAAAGACCACCGAGTATGGACAGCGCCAGAGCAACTGCAGGTCAGACGGACCGGCCAGGTTGAGGAGACCGCTTTGCCTCGCAATACAAAAAGTTGTTCTTGTCTTCAATTTGAGCTTTTAAAATGCAAGGGAGGGAAACAGGGGGAAGGGGGGAATTGCCAAGGGGCTTCACTTCAGAGTTTCACTCATGGTTTGAAGACTTGGATTTCACCTCTTTTTTTCAAACTAAGGGCATTTTTGCACATGCAGAATAATGCACTTTCAATGCACTTTTGTTTGCAAGTGGATGTTGCTGTTCTGCACAGTAAAATCCAGCTGCAAAGTGCATTGAAAGTGGATCGAAGGTGCATTGTTCTGTGTGTGCTAAAGTGCTCTGTGATCCTTTTCAAAAGCCTTTGCTTCTCCTTAGAATGCTCCACACCTTGCTGGCGATCAAACAAAGCCATTGTACACAAGTGAAAACAAGGGGGTGTTTTAATATATTTAATGTTTTTCGATGCATTTAGTATGCTATTAATTTTATAAATATGATCAATACGGCGCAGAGCACTCAACACATTTCAACAAGCAAAGCTTCGATAAAAAGCTTTTTGGCGGGGTTAATATCTAAAAATCTGAAAAACGGAACTGTTCTCATGGAAGCGTACCTGAGGAGGGGGAAGATGCTGCCCTCTGCTCCAGAGATGCCTGCAGACTGATGCTTTTTCAGCCTGCGTTGAACTAAAAATTTGCCACTCACACACCTATTTTATAGTATAGTATACCAAGCAGGGAAACAACAGGTTAATTGATTGAGAATGGCTTATGATGACATTTACTTATTATCATTTTGGTTACTAACATTAAACCAATTCAACACAACACACTCAGGAGCCTCAGCCCTGTGGGCTATAATGGGAGGGGGGCCAGCGTGGTGTGGTGGTTAAGAGCAGGTGGATTGTAATCTGGAGAACCGGGTTTGATTCCCAACTCCTCCACCTGAGTGGCAGAGGCTTATCTCGTGAACCAGATGTGTTTCCACACTCCTACAATCCTGCTGGGTGACCTTGGGCTAGTCACAGTTCTTCGGAACTCTCTCAGCCCCACCTACATCTCAAGGTGTCTGTTGTGGGGAGAGGAAGAGAAAGGAGCTTGTAAACCACCTTGAGTCTCCTTATAGGAGAGAAAGGTGGCGTATAAATCCAAACTCTTCTTCTTCTCCTAGGTGAAGTTGCCAACTTTGAGTTGGGAAATTCCTAGAGTTCTGGGGATGGAGTTTGGGGAAGTCCATATTTGGGGGAGGGAAGGACATCTGAGGGGTGTAATGCCATTTAGAGCCACCCTCCAAAGCTGCCATTTTGTCCAGATCTCTGTAGTTCAGTCTAGTTTTGGAGCGCTCTAGACCCCCCCAAGGTGGGCAATCCTACTTCTAGGAAATATTACTCGATTTGGCTTCCATTGACTCTTTAACTAAAATTCATCTCCAGTTTTCACTAATTGGCATGTCTTTGTTCTTTTAGACTTTTAAAGAGACCCGAGTGTGCCCTTTGATGCTAGATAGATATGTGATCAACTAGAGGTCTTCATATTTTTAGTTGTAGACTGCCATTCTCCTCTCGTCTTCCCAAAAGTCCAAAAGGGCAAGCTGATGCCATCTCCTCCCACCTCCTGCTTAGAAGATAAGAACATAAGAACTAGCCTGCTGGATCAGACCAGAGTCCATCTAGTCCAGCACTCTGCTACTCGCAGTGGCCCACCAGGTGCCTTTGGGAGCTCACATGCAGAAGGTGAAAGCAATGGCCTTTGCTGCTGCTGCTCCTGAGCACCTGGTCTGCTAAGGCATTTGCAATCTGAGATCAAGGAGGATCAAGATTGGTAGCCATAGATTGACTTCTCCTCCATAAATCTGTCCAAGCCCTTTTTAAAGCTATCCAGGTTAGTGGCCATCACCACCTCCTGTGGCAGCATATTCCAAACACCAATCACACGTTGCGTGAAGAAGTATTTCTTTTTATTAGTCCTAATTCTTCCCCGCAGCATTTTCAATGAATGCCCCCTGGTTCTAGTATTGTGAGAAAGAGAGAAAAATTTATCTCTGTCAACATTTTCTACCCCATGCATAATTTTATAGACTTCAATCATATCCCCCCTCAGCCGTCTCCTCTCCAAACTAAAGAGTCCCAAACACTGCAGCCTCTCCTCATAAGGAAGGTGCTCCAATCCTTCAATCATCCTCGTTGCCCTTCTCTGCACTTTTTCTATCTCTTCAATATCCTTTTTGAGATGTGGCGACCAGAACTGAACACAGTACTCCAAGTGCGATCGCACCACTGCTTTATATAAGGGCATGACAATCCTTGCAGTCCTCAGCACATTAGTTCTTATTGCCTAAGGATAGTGACCAAACAAGGTTGCACCTGTCCAACCTTTGACCTTCAGAGCAATGGCTTCCTGGGTCCAACGGGAAACCTATTTGCCTATCTAGTGGAGTGGAATTCATGGATACTAATGAATATAAGAAGTATTTATTTTATTAACCTTATTTATAGTCCCACCTTTCTCCCCAATGAAGACCCAACCAGCTTCCACGGCCCTGTATAATACATTTCTTTTGTCCATGTGCTTGGATATTTCTTGTTATTAAATGTCAATGTTTGGACGGGAGCACAGAAGGCCCAGAAATATGTTGTGCACCACCCAGAGCCCTTTGGGGGAGGGCAGCAGTGGTGGGATCCAAAAATTTTAATAACAGGTTCCGATGGTGGTGGGATTCAAACAGTGGCGCCGCTGCACACACGCACCTCCAGTCCCTATTGGGCAGGGAGGTTGCTTTAGTAACCCCTTCTCGGCACTCAGAAAAAATTAGTAACCACTTCTAGAGAAGTGGTGAGAACTGGTTGGATCCCACCTCTGGAGGGCGGTATACAAAACTAATATAATAATAATAATAATAATAATAATAATAATAATAATAATAATAATAATAATAATAATAATAAGAAGAAGAAGAAGAAGAAGAAGAAGAAGAAGAAGAAGAAGAAGAAGAAGACATCTTTCCCTACGTCCTGAATTACCTCTTTGCACCCTAGCAACAAAAGATAAGTTCATACACCAATACAAATTGCTCAGTGAGATGTCACAGTTAAGTGTTAACTTCTGTAAGCAAAACAGTAGGTCCAGGTCAAGATGCCACTGACATCAGTTGACTTCCCTCAGACACATTTTTTCTGGCATTCAACTTTTATTAGTAATTAAAATGCTTACTAGCCATTCTCCCAACAAGCGCTGCGAAAGGAGGATTTGCCAAAGCCCGTTTGGTTTTCTTTATATGCCCACAGTTTATATGCCATATCTTGTAACTTAAGAAGATTTCTCCTGCTGTTGCTGAAGTGCCAGTTATTTATTTCTTTTGGAATTTATATCCAAAATTTATATGAGCTTCCACAGACCACTCGTGGCAGCGAACAACATGATAAAAATGGCAATAACAATATATAAAAGCCAGTATCAATTTGAACACGCACATTTATATTGAGAGAACAGCTTATCAGTAGCCAGCCAGCATAAAAAGGCAACAGCAGCACATCAGATTATGAGCAACACTTGAAGCCCGATGCCATACAGTCCAACTGAAAGCCAGTTTCTCTCCACGTGTCCCTATGCATGTAATAAGGTCCCGGGGCTGTCACATTTCACTCCCCCCGCCCACATTTAAGGTGCCCTGCTGGGCATCTACTAGAACCCATGTCTTTTCTGTAGTGGCTCCCACTTTTGAGAAACACACTTGGGCCCCTTCTGCCAGTTGCGTAGCTGCAACGGGACGAGGGGGGCGCACACCATTGGGGGGTAGAAAATTGGCCCCCCCCACACCACTCGCCTGCCCCCCCACACACACACACACACTTACACTTCCCAGGAGACCTTGCAAGCCCTCCCCCAGGGAGGCCTCTGCAGGAATTGGGGCTCGCAAGGTCTCCTGGGAAGTGTAGTTCTTTGCAGCTGACTGAACTAAGGTAAGTGTGGGGTGCGGGTGGGGGAGCCAGTGCTGTTTTGCCCACGGCACCATTCCTCCCCCTCCATGCCACTGCCTTCCACACATGCAGAATAATGTTCTTTCAATCCACTTACACAATTGTTTGCAAGTAGATTTTGCTATTCCGCACAGTAAAAACCAGTTACAAAATGGACTGAAAGTGCATTATTCTGCATGTGCAGAAGGGGCCTTGCTGAGGAGGCAAAGGAGCACCATCTTTAGAAGACTTCAGTAGCTGTTGTAAAACTGCTTTATATGCAAGGGACTTTAATGGGATTTAAGCTGGATGCATTTTTGTGGGGTTGCGTTTGAGAGGTTGCCAGTCTCCAAATGGGGCCTGGAGATCTCCTGGGAATACAGCTGGTCTCCAGAATACAGAGATTAGTTCCCCTGAAGAAAATGGCGGCTTTGAAGGGTGGACTGTATATGGAATTATATCTGGCTGAAGCCCCTCTCCTGCAGAAACCACACCCTCCCCCAGGCTCCACCCCCAAACCCCCAAACAATTGGATGCCCCAGCATGGGTCTTGCAACCCTAACATTTGGAATGGTGGCGGTTAATCTTGGAATTATGAGCTGCCTTATGACACAAGGTGAAAGCAGGGTATAATAATTGACAGAAAGGAAAGCATGCTGTTACTTTCTGATCTCCAAATACAAGGGAGCTTACAGAAGAGAAGGGGGGGATTAGTCATTGAAACGATTCAGGGGAAAGCCATGTGGGAGTCGTATGGACCCAGAATCAGACCACTGTGACAATGTGGACGGGTTGCCCATCCCTCCCTCTTGCACTGTAGGCTGCGGCTTTAAACTGCCACAAATAGCTGTGGTCACCATGGCCGTTCCTGGAACCCACTTTGTAAATATGGCTGCAGTGTGATTTTCCTAGGTGATCCATCAGAGCACTATGACCAGCAGACTGAAAGCTACAGAGGAATTAGTGAGGTCAAACTTTTTGATTCTAAGTTCTCTATCAAGGCGCTCAATACAATCTCCATTCCAACACTTGGATTCAAGCCAAGCTGAAATAGATCTAGCTGGTTACACAAGGGCGTACCTATCTTTTGGGATTTACCATTCCTGGTGCTTTTATGACCAGGCCTGGGCATGTACAATTCATTTCCCCTCTTTTAAAAACACCAGCATGAGAAAAGAAGAAGAAACCACCCACTAGAACAGTAGCCTCACTCATAACATGGTATTTACCAGTGGCGTACCGCCCATGGGGACATGTGGGGTCACGTGTCCCTGGGCGGAGAATCTATCATCTTAATGGGATGCCACCAAGCTCTAGTATTATGGGGGAGAGAGAAGGACTTTCTCCAGCCCATGCATAATTTTATAAACCTCAGTCTCATCCTGTAGGGTCTCACCACTGCTCTCTATGACCCCTCAAGCACCTAGGAAACATTTATCAGGGGCTGTGTACAGCAGGGGAAATTGCAGTAACCGTCACTGTTTTCAGGGGCATCTTTTTGCCATTCTCCATTTTCTGATTGAGATACCTCTGATACATTTCCAAGGAAGCTCAGGAGTCTTTGGTGAGGTCACACTTTTCCAGCTGGAAAGCCACAAGGAGCACAGTGCTCACTCTGCTTCCACTGAACACTTCCCAAACCTTATTCTGCCCTCACTTTAATTCGTTCTTTTTGACTGGGACTCTTATTTATTGCTTTAGGTTCCTATAAATAAGACGATGCTGTTGCCAGGGGGAAAGAGGCCAGAGGTTACTGCAGAATCTAAAAACAAAGAGGTTTGCACTTTCCTTGGGGCTGCAGACGCAATGACTGTCACAGCAGGAATGTCTGACAACGTGATCCGGCGTGTGCGCTCCGGATAGGGGCCTCAGGGATCTCCTCCTGATTCGATTGCTAAATGTAATTCTGCTGAACATTCAAGCAGCTCAATTCACTTTTCGCGTTCTGTTCTCCGAGGAATTATTTATATAGGGGATTCAAGCCAAGATTTCCTCAGCTGTGTGTTTATGTAGCATATATGATACCTGCTAATCTCTATATTGTCTACATTTTTATGCAGCGAGGGAGAAGAACTAAAAAAAAATACTCTGGTAGAAACGTGAAGATGTCAAATCAATCTCACATTTCCTCATAAAGCTTAATATTTACACAACATGCTTCAAGCATTTGAAGTCCCACATGAGTCCATTTTACGCTACTCCTTGAAGGCAGACCAGTATTACCCTTATATTGCAGATACAACAGAGGTTCAGAAATATTGGCTTGCCCAAAGCAAGACACCAAGTTCATGGGTGAGAGACGATTGGAATTGGGAGGGGATTATACACAGGAACAATACATCAGTTCATATTTTAAGGAACTTTGTACATTATTTGCCACCTGTTGGTAGCTTGTTTAATGATTCATGAACGACAGATCATAAAACCCAGGTCAGCAACGAGTTCTAGGCCACAGTGAAGAGGGAACCAGCTAGTTCAGGCTAGCCAGCTCCAGGTTGCCAACTCCAGGTTGGGAATTCCTGGAGTTCTGGGGGTGAAGCCTGAGAAGGTATGAGGTTAGAGAGGGGAAGTTGCTCAGCAGGGATGTGACGTCATAGAATCCGCCCTCCAATTCGGCTGTCATTTCCTCCAGGCAAATTGCTCTCTGTAGTCTGGAGAGCTATTATAATTCTGGCTGCTCTCTAGCTGCAAACTGGAGGCTAACAACCTAGTTAGGACCTTCTGCCACTATCCCGTCTATGCAGTTCTCTTGTTCCGGTGTGAGCTACTAGTAGAAAAAGTGGTTGCCCACGGGAAAAGGGGTCAATTTGGCTCTGGGGCTTCTAGTTGGCAATTCCTGTTTTGCAGTCTTGATAACTTGGAAGACATCAGACAGGCTACTCCTGGACTGTTGTTTTAAGCACAACTTCCATTTTAAAGGAATGGTCCACAGCCTCTGAGCGGGCCAACGTTGTGCTGGAGCTACCGTGCTTTGCCTTGGCTACAAAGCCAGCTCTGGGAAAGCCTGAAAGCTTATATTTAAGAAAATATTTCACACTCGTTGCTGGCATATCACTGGCACACACTCACACCAGCAAATTCTTTCAGTGTCCAGAAGGGCATCTCCAATTTCAAACATTAGGAAGCATAAATTGCCCCAGCTTAATGATTAACATGTCATCTTCTTATGAAGGGGGAAGTGCTCTGGAGCAAGAAATATAATGGTGCTCCACAAACCCACTGCAGCTAAGACTCCCGCAGCATTTCCGCCATAAACCACATTTTTCAAAGGTTTACTACTTGGATGTCTTGAAATCCCACTGGGTCCCAACAGAGCGCACAACTTCTTCAACTGGAAATGCAGAAGGATAGGGGAGATTTGGTTTTGGTTTTTTTATTGTCATTTCCTTTCCCCCACCTTTAATCAGTTTTGGCCGCTTTGTGCAAAACACACAAAGTCCTCAAGATTCCAGGTGAGATATAAAGATCTGCCAAGCTGAAAAGGCTAACTTTTACAGAAGGGAGGGAGAAAAGGCTCAACCAGGAAAAAAAGGTCGTTTTTTCTCTTTGAATAATGAGCATAAAGTTCCATTTATTTAGAGTAACAGCCAAGATATTTCAGTTGGAAAAATGAGCATTCTGCTTCCACACTCTTTGCTATGTCAAATTGTAGATTAAGTTAAAACAATCATTTCTCCCATATTCACACAATCATGATGCTGAATGGGATGTCAAAAAGGCCCACATTTTATACGGTAGCATAGTGGTTAGCGTTGGTTTAAGGCTAGACAGCCTCATGAGCAAATCCCTGCCCTTACCGAGAAGCTCACGGAGTAACAGTTGGCCAGATAATCTCCAGAGCCAGTGCGGTGCAGTGGTTAAGAGCAGGTGGACTCTAATCTGGAAAAGTGGGTTTGATTCCCTACTCCTCCACATGAGAGGTGAACTCTTATCGGGTGAACTGGGTTTGTTTCACTGCTCTTACACACGAAGCCTGCTGGATGACCTTGGGCTAGTCACAGTTCTCTCAAAACTCTTTCAGCCCCACCTACTTCACAAAAGGTCTGTTGAGGGGAGGGGAAGGGAAGGGAAGGAGTTCATAAGTCACCTTACAGGAGAGAAGGGCAGAGTATAAATCCAAACTTTTCTTCTTTTCACTCTCTCTCCCCCTTTCCTCACTCTGGGAAAGTCTACAAGCAAGAAGCAGTAGTTCCCACAATCATCTTAATTGATGCAAAATGTTCCATTGAAACCTTTCACCAAGTTTCACCACAGTTGGTACTCCACATTGCTTTCATACTGTCCCGGATTGCTTTAAGCACATGCCTTTTTCAGTGGAGGCAGTTCACATGGGAGTCACCAAAGGTCTGATCTACACCTGTAGCAGAATGAGGTGAGAAAATCCTGAAGGGTTAGAATGGTAAAACTGCACATCAGAATGAAAGGGTTCTAGCCAATTTTCCTCCTATGGGGAATTACTGGCTATGCAGGAAAGCTCTTCAACATGTTGTTCCTTCTTTGCAACCTGAAGTGGTATCGTTTATGCTTCCACTTCATTGCTACTTTTGTTGGCTGTATAAGTAGACTTGGCCAAAATTTTGAATAATTAACATTGCCATCCTAAGCAGAGCTAGACCCTTCTAAGCTCATTGACTGATATGAAATGGGAAGGGTATAGGATCCCTTCCGCACATGCAGAATAATGCACTTTCAATCCACTTTCAATGCACTTTGCAGCTGGACTTTACTGTGCAAAATAACAAAAACCACTTGCAAAAAATGGTTAAAGTGCATTGAAAGTGGACTGAAAGTGCCTTATTCTGTACGTGCGAAAGTGCCCTTAGAATGACTCTGCCCATGATGACATTCATGCAGGTGTAAACAAGTTTTCTTAGGTTGGGAGGAAAGCTTCAGACTTTGCTCAAAGATAGAGCTGGAAGACAGGGGTAGAACGATTGTCAGTGTCAGAATTAGCAAAAGTCAGACAGTGTGGTTATAAGGCTGTTCAATACCTGTTTGAGGTGCATAGTTCCCACCCTGAGTTTGGAACACTACCAGAGATTTGGGGGCAGAGTTTATAGGGGGGATGGAACTTGACAGAGATTTGACACCATAGAGTTCAGTCTCCAAAGCAGCCATTCTCTCCACTGGTGCTAATCTCTGTGATCTGGAGATCAGCTGTAATCTGGGAGATCTCCAGGCCCTTGGCAACCCTACTGAATTGGTGAACAGATCGATCAGACATTTGACTCACAGGTGTTTGTGGCTGTCGAATGAGGCATGTTTGACTACTGAATGTGCTCACTGCAAAATTTGCAGCAACTCTAGGCAGGATGTGGAAATCAGTAGTTACAGTGAAATTACCTTTATATAAGGTGACCAGATGGTCACCTTGTGAACCCGGGACGGGGGTAGGCGTCCCAGAAGGCAGTGCTCCTGCAGCCGCGTGCAGGGGAGGCTGCCGCACTGCCTTGCGCCGCAGAAGGCAGTGCGGCAGCCTCCCAAAAATTGGGACAATAGAAAGAACCCGCGAGACGCGGGACAAATTGTGCAAAGGCGGGACTGTCCTGCCAAAAGCGGGATGGCTGGTCAGCCTACCTTTATAGCAACCCAGTGGTTTCTCGTCCCGTCCCCAAACAGCAAAAAATTCCATTTTATCCCATATCATTGTAGCTCCTTCTGGAAACATTTGTCAGGCATAATGAATCCTTCCAAAACCTAGATGCTTCCATGTCATATATAAATGATGGGTGTTGATTTAAAAAAAAACAACCCAGACGCCTACATTATATTACATTTGTGTAACACCCTCACCTCACTTTCTCCCTCCTGCCCACCCCCAAGCTAGACCCTTCTCTTTCTTCTTCCTCTGAAAACATGGTGTTGTATTTTATAACGTGCAGCTAGCCTCTCTGGCAAATCTCCATTCCTTTCGCCCTGACAGACTGTTTGTCAGTTAAACTCCCTTGTCATGTATCCCTACCACTGCCAACTCATGCACGGAGACCTTCACTTTCACAGCTACCACTTGTACCCTCGGCAACCTTTGTCATTGATCACTGATCCAATCCAGTGCCCACATGTTCTTCAAGTGCCTACACAAGTAATGAGGTACTTGTGGTGTAAAATTAAACTGTCAACTGTCAGCGATTGATAACCACAGGGAGAGCTGACCTAGAACACCTGCACTAGTGGCCAAGACAGGTGTGACACGTTTGATCACTGAGGCCTACCAGTCAGTCTGACCCAGAAGTGTCCCTTTCATGGATTTTACTGATGACAAGAGATGGCGGATTTCAGCGCCGGGCCTGAAATGTACCAGACACAGATTGCCACAAAGTTTGGGGTGTATCTGATCAGCCCCAAGCTGGAAGCAGAGCAGAAGGGGCCATATCATGGGAAATATCTTCTTGAGCCCAACCTTGGGCTAAAACGAGACACCTTAAGGGGCTAACAACTAACTGGGAGGAGGGAGAAAGTTTTATTGAGATATTCTGGGCCACCTCGGCCTTGCAAAACTGCCCAACTGCTGCCACCAGGATACAGTAAACCACACAGAAAATTAAGAAAGATAGTCAAAGGGGAAAGTACAGCTCTCAGAGATAGTAGTCATGTATAGACTGGAAAGAGGAAGAAAGCAACATTAACCTCAGAGCCATTTCAACTAACATTTTATATTTTAGTTTACAAGATGTAAAATTTCTGGAAATGTTGAAGCCGCGGAATAAAATAATTTTCGTGCGTCTTTTTTTTTAAAGGGAAAAAATGGAGACAAATTGAATACATACAGTATTTCCTTTTTAGATCTTTAACAACATGAACTGGATAATTTCACCATTTGGCATGTTTATGGAAGTTATCAGTGCCATTCCCAGGAGGTTTTTACAGAATCTTACTCCATGGGGTTTAGTAGTCCCACAATTCAATGTTTTCAAACCATAATAAAATTTAAATTTTGTTTTCAATGAGATCTCTTCGAAGCATCATAGCTTCAAAGATGTCTCATTGGGAAAAAAAGAAAAACAACACGTGCACAGAATCACCAGTCTAAGCTAACTTTATTCATGTAGTTTATACAGTGAAATCACAGGGGGATGAGCTGCAAGCAGAGGAAACCTCCGTGGGACACCTTCAGCAAATGGCAGGTGGCATGGAGAATCTCAGCAGGAACACAAAACGTCAGCTTGAGCTGCTGCAAAAGTGGAAAGTTTAAAGTTGTGCAGGAAGAATAAAATGTCCCCTGCTTTCTGCACAGCAAGCAGGGAATGTTTTGAAAACATCTTGGGGTAAAAAATGCCTGTTTGTGTTTTAGGAATAAAACATTTTGAGGAAAAATCTGTGCCGAATTCCTCCAGAAAATGTTTTATATTTCAATCTCAAGACGTTTCGTTTGTGTTGTGTGGAATGGGCCACTGTTTCCCTTCAGCCAGTGAGTGGAAGCTTTGTTTGTTTGTACGTCATACCAGTTGTCCTTAAAAAAGCAATGATATGATAAAAACAATCATAAATATATGCAATTATATATTTTAGCATACCTAGCCTTTATTTTAATGGGATCAATCCATTGGTGAAATATCAGGTGATTGAAAAAATTAAAATAAGTCAATGTGAATAGTTCTATAACATGAAAACCTCTGGTTCAAAACTGAATTTGCCAATGCATTTTTCATTCTCAAGGGTTATGTCTATCCCTGGTTTTTCTTATCTCTGTTGTTCCTCAGAATTCTCTCTCCCTTTACCAGCTGCTTTCCTTTAAGGCTGGCAACTCTACCTTGGGATATTCGGGCAGATTTGGAGGCACTGCCTCAGGAGAGTGGAGTTTGGGGAAAGGGGACCTCAGCGGGAATATGAATTTTATACTATACCATATATCCCCACTTACACACACACACACAAGTTGACATTTCCCTGAAGTCCGCAAATCTGCATAATTTTAGGGGAACCTCGGGCTCCAACTGGAGGTTGGTAAACTTAGTTGTCTCCCTTGTGTGCGTGTGCGTGTGCATGTGTGTGTGTGTGAGTGAGAGAGAGAGAGAGAGAGAGAGGTGCCAGTTTTCACCTGGCACCTCAGTGTCTTCACATCAAACAGTGCACAAAGAACCAAACACTATTAGTTCTATTTTTAGTGTCTGAAGCTGCTAAGGCTTCTGGATATCATAGGAGAAGTGTTAGGATTTCACAAGGGCCTGCGTCATTCAGTCAAGCAAGAGTAAACTGTTGAAGTCACATGACTAGAATCACATGAGCTTCTGGAAATAACTGTTTCTTCTTCCAGAAAAAGAAGAGAGACAGACACTCGCACAGATAGACTGCCCAGACACCCAGACTGAGCGCTTGCATGGATAGAACTTGCTGTTCCTATATTTAGTGTAATGTTATTTTGTTATCGACGAAAGTTCTACAAAACAACTCACTTGGACCTCTGCCCTATTATTTACTCTGCTAATTCATTGCGATACAACACGAAGCCTCAATATTTTCTTGGCACTGCTTCAGTAGCGCTGCAATCGGAAGCAAAGTTACAGCTTTCTAAGCCCGTTTCACTCAGATTGATCTTTAAATGTATTCACTGAAAGTTGTGAATGGGACATTTGTTTTGCTTTACTGTGTAGACCAGCCATGGAAAAAGGAAATGTAGAGCTATCAAATCTTTAGTTTTTGATGTAGGATATATAACCCAAAGTCCATTTTAGGAAAGGCTGTATGTCACTATTCTATGAGCACACAGGGAAGTTGCAGCTTGTGGCGCTGGTGACAGAATACAACTTCCCAAGAATCTGTCTTTTATTAAAAGCATACAAACGCACACTCATAAAACTTTGCTACATCCCGTAGCTGAGAAGATATGTTTGAAAGCAGCCAGCCAAAGTTTGATCAAATGTCAGCATCCAGAGAATTACCATGTAAGACAGACACCTTATGTTTTAATAATCAAATGTGGGCCCATCTGAGGATACTTAAACCTGCAGATTGGGTCCACACTGGCCTTTTACGCACAAATCTCCTGAAAAACATTTGTAAAACATTTTCAAACCCACCCACTCTTTTTTTGTTCACATTAACCCCATTCAAATGATGCCTAGCTGCCATTTTGTTTTTCCCTGTTCTTTTCCCAGTTTGGGGACAAAATCAGCGCTCCATGCTTCACACTGTAGTTCCCAGAGTCTCCTGTAAGTCTATTAATCCCAATAAGGGCTTCTTAGCAGCAGGAAAGGGGGGGGTTGCTTTGCAAGTTTCCCCATGCCTCTGGGAAGCCCCTATGGAAACAGTGGGGGGGCCACAGGACCACAGCCAGCCGCCTGGTTTCTTGGATGGGGCTGTAAAGTAAAATAGTCACTGAACTATAAAATGTGTTCACTATATTTAGTATGCTTCCTTGTTACCTCTGCAAGACAAAGCTGTTCAAACCCACTATCAGAACATATCAAATTGTAAAGGCAGTCAACGACTTAATTTTCCATCTCCAATATCCTAAACAAGACAAACCCAGCAGGGACAAGTTTTTAAAAGCACAAAGTAATAAAACCACAACTCACCGGCAAACCTCCCCCCGCCCCGCAACAAAATCATATAGAAAAGTACCAGCGTGACACCTAAAAAATCCCAGCACAGCCAAGATACAACCCAAAGTTGCACAACTGTAAAATAAAATCCAGAATTATATTCAGCCACAAAACAGATAATTATGCAGAGGTGCTTTAAATGTGCTACGGTGCATTCATAAGGAGACCTTCATATGGTGGTAATAGGTTAATGTAGATCCTGACTATGCTGGCAGAGTTAGTGAAGTTGGAGTTCTTGGCAATTAACAAGACCAGGGCAGTTGTTTTGGTAGAGCAGGGAGAAACTTCGTCCTCCTTCCCTCTCTATAAGGATGTGTCATAAGCCAGCTCCTGGGTACTTACCAGGACACAGAGGACTGAGGCAGAACCTGAGGACAGAATTGGCTGCTCCTGAGGAAAACCAGGCAGCAGAGTCAACGTTCAGCCCTTCCCTGCCTGATGACATACAGGTGGAGGAGCCTGCAGATCCGCCTAGGGAACCCAGTGATGAGCCTGTTGTGCAGAGGAGGCAGAAGCAGAGGTTGCTACTGCAGAAGCAAAGGAGGAGTGCTCGTTTGGCAGCAAGATATGGGAGATTGGAAGTCTCTGCATCTGATGAAGATTAACTCCTTGCAGAATCCCAGCCCCTTGAACAAGGCTCTCTATATAAGCCCTGCTATGAGCTTGTTTCTGCCTGGGTGCAACAAGTGTGTAACCTGTAGCCACTGTGTGCCTGGTTCTTTGTTGATTCCCAGCCTGCTCCTCGGTTCTTCCGTGCCTTGACCTATTGGACTGTGACCTGACTACGCCTTGCCTGCCGCCTGCCTTGACCTATTGGACTATGCCTTGCCTGCCGCCTGCCTTGGACTATTGGACTGTGACCTGACTACACCTTGCCTGCCGCCTGCCTTCACCCATTGGACTGCAATCTGACCACGCTTGTGCTTGCCACCCGTTTGGCCCTGCAGGATCAGATCCGGCCATGCCCCTGCCTGCTTGCAGCACAGGATGCTTTTGCACATATTGAATGATGCACTTTCAGACAACTTTCAATGCACTTTAACTATTGTTTGCAAATGGATTTTGCCATTTTGCACAAATCCAGCTGCAATGTGCATTGACAGTGGATTGAAAGTACATTATTCAGCATGGGTGAAAGTGCCCTCAGACTCTTGTGGTTATTTATCAGGAGCACCGATATTTCTGGCCAGTTCACTCATTATATAATCATGATTGGCCTGGTTCGGGTTAGCCCAATCTTACCAGATCTCAGAAGCTAAGACATGTCAACCATTGTTAGTGTTTGGATGGGACATCTGTGGCGAAAACACAGGATTGGGCACTTGTGACTGTACCTCCCTACTGCCACGCCACATAGCTTTGGAAGGGCTTAGGGTTGCCAGCCTCCAGGTGGGGCCTGGAGACCTCTCAGAATTACATTTGATCTCCTCACGACCAATATCCGTTCTCCTGAAGAAAATGGCTGCTTTGGAGGGTGGACTCTGTCACGTTATACTCTGTCAAGTCCACTCCTCTCCCCAAACCAGAGGTGGGATCCAGCAGGTTCTCACCAGTTCCCGAGAGTGGGTTACTAATTATTTGTGTGTGCCGAGAGGGGGTTACTAACTGGGTCTGAGTTTCCATTAGAAATTCCATTAGGTCCAAAAATCATAAAGTCCTGTTGTTTCCTATGTGGCTGGTTAGCAAAGGTAGAAAACAGGATAATTCTCCCTGTTGGGCTGTTTTAAAAACATGTTTTAGAAATATGGTAAAGTTCCTTGTTTAAGGAAAGTATCCTTCTTTTGATTTCTAGAAACAAAATTAAGTATTTGAAAGTATTAAGTATTTGACAGGCAGTCAATTAGAGGAGAAGTAGTTGTTTCTGTTGGCAGTAGACGATAGGACTTGCTATAATGAGTTTAAATTATGGACAGAAAGATACCAGCTGGAAATTAGGAACTTTTTTTTAACAGTAAAAGTTTTTTACAGTAACAGGGAAATTATTAATGCCCCGCCCCTGGAATGCCCGGCCACGCCCCCGTCGTGCCCCACCCAGCCCCATTGGCACTACGCCACTGTTTGAATCCCACCACCATGGGAACCTGTTACTAAAATTTTTGGATCCCACCACTGCCCCAAACCCTTTCCTCCCCAGCCTCTATCCCCAAATTTCCAAGTATTTCTGAGTGCAGAGCTGGCAGCCTAGGAGCTACTTGAATCATGGAAGAGGAAAGGTTAAACACTCTCTTCTTCCCCTTAGGACTCTTTCTAATCATATCTAGCTTGGCCCCAAGTGCTGACTCCCTCCCGGGATTATATCATCAATACCCGGATGAGATTTTTACCTCCTCTTAGTGCCGTTTGGAATGGTGCCCCTGGAATGGCTTACAAGTTGAATTCTGCCCTGGTGCATCTGTTATCACGACTGTGCAACTTCCAGTTATAAGGGGTGATGCTTGTTGACATAACTGGAGAGCATTATGGGTAAAGGATGGCAGTCATACACAGCTGATCTGTGGCTGAGACATGACAGCAAAAAAAAAAATCTTGCCTGCTCCAGTATTGGCTTGATGTGAATCCTCTATGCATTGATTAGTATTTAAGCTATTGATTTTTTTTTGTTTTAATCACAAAAGCACTCTAAAGAAATGAAACCTGAAAATAAAAAGCTCGCCCTAAACATATTGGGAAACAATTGGAGGAGGAGAAATGGGAGAGGGGAGGGGGTGTTTGTTCCTTTGCACAGTTGCACTATGTTAAGTTCATGTGATGAGAAGATAAAAATCTATTAACTTGCGGCTGACCTTATCGACACAAGAATCTCCGCAGACATTACAGGAGCCATATCTCTTCTGACTTTTACATCCATAACCTCACGCACCAGAGTCCCAAACCAAATGTAAACTCTTCATGATGAGTGAAACAGTGACACCAGTTCAGATTCCAGCCCGGCTGGCTGGCAGTAGACGGGAGGTCCTGGGGGGAACCAAGGCTGGCCTACGCTTTCAATTTGACTTTAGGGGCGGGTGTTTTTTTTTTAATGCCATATGCTACTGCGGGCGCTGAATCAAAACAGTTTCTGTGCAACCATATGCTACCCAGGTACATAGGCTGCAAATCGGAAAGCATAAACCTCCCCCGTACCACTGTGATGTATTGCAAACATAATTACATCTGAGTTATGTGCAGTTGTGTTTCAGCTAATCGACATGTTTCCCCTCTTCGTGGCCCTTCCCCACCCTTTGCTTTCCCTTTTCAATTCAGATCAGTACAAAGCATCCCAATTTCAATTCAGATCAGCACAAAGCATCCCAATTTCAATTCAGATCCGCACGAAGCATCCCAATTTCCAAACTGATTCCTAAAATTCAGGTTCACTTTTGAAAGCATTCGACGCGGGCGTGTCCCCAGAATGGATTCTCATGATGGATTCTGGAAGCCACATCAGTCAAGTGGGTGACAGGTTACTTGGAGAAGATGGCCACTTTGGAGGGTGGACTCTATGGCAGAAGATCACACTGATGTCCCTCCCCTCTCTCATTCCCACCCTTCTCAGGTTCCACTCCCCAAAACTCCAGGTTTTTCCCAATCTATAGCTGGCAAACCTATCATAGAAGCCAGAGGTGGGATCCAGCAGGTTCTCACAGGTTCCCGAGAGTAGGTTACTAATTATCTGTGTGTGCCGAGAGGGGGTAACTAATTGGTGATTTTGCCCCGTGATTTTTGCCTTAGTTACGCCCCTCCTCTTCCTCAGCAGTAGCGCGCAGAACGTGAAGCAGTCTGGCAGGAGGTGCACCGGCGTGCGTGGCAGCCTGCGCCTGCGTGCATTCGTTTCCCGCCCAAGGACCGGCACAGCGGCTACATCCTTGCCACAGCCCCGCCCAGGAATGCCCCGCCCCCGGAATGCCCAGCCCACACCCCCGGAATGCCCATTGGCGCTACACCACTGTTTGAATCCCACCACCATGGGAACCTGTAACTAAAATTTTGGGATCCTGCCACTGATAGAAGCCCATCATTAGGAACTGCACAGTCAGGTAAGTCATGGTGCCATCTATAAATCCCTGGCTTTAAAGGCCACATACACACAACAGCCCCTCCTAGGTTCAACTGAAACCAAGCCATAGGTTTGCTCTGTCCTCTTCCCCTCAAAATCGGTTTCAGTCTTCCTTTGGGCTACCCCTTGCAATGACTGCCAGATGCTCCTTCAACCCTACAGCCATTCTGTCAGGTTTTTTGACGAGAAAGGCATGTTAGTAGTGGTAAACTAATTTTTATTCCTAAAATCCAGTCAAATGGGTGACGGGCCAGGAAGAGAACAGGAACAAACAGCAACGTTTGGGCCAGGAGAGTCCAACAGCATCTGCTAAAGGACTCTCTGCCCTCTTGTTCAACCTCTTGGCTCTGTCCAGAAGGTAACAAAAACAAAGCACTTTATCTGAAAGCAAGCCGTGATGCATCCCCATCTTATATATTGTTTTATTTTAAAAAACCTTGTGGAATAATGAAAAAACGCCTACGTGGAAAATCAAACAACCAAGGCCTTGGTTGACCCTTCAGACAAAGCCAACTGAAGCTGACTACATCAAAAGTCCGACTGTTTACACATTTCAGGGACTTGTCCGCAATTTCTTCCCACTGACAATTGCAGTACGAAAATATTATTTCAAGAGGCAAGTATGTAAACCTGACTCAAAACAGGATTTCAACCATATCCTGAGAGTGAGGCATCCCTTCAGAGAGCCCGTCTCACACGTATGATACTCTGAAGGCCCTCTGATTCGAGCTGGCCACATTTGTTAAGGAGGGTCACAATCTCAGGAAGCAGGAGATGGCTCATCAAAGACGTCGGCTTGCCATTACCACTCATCACTGGACAGTCGCTTGTTTTCAAGAATGTGGCGGAAATGCATCTCCAGTGACCCATTGTTTAAGAACTTCCTTTTGTCTCCAAGTCTGAGGCAAGATGTGTGGAGGCCCTTTTTTAAACTCTGTTTTTCCAGTAGGTAATTTCCCCTAACTTGGGCTCTGATTACAGTGGCGAATATCTGTCCGCCAGCTCAGCACAGTTGCTTTTGCGGGTATGAAGGGCCACCACCAGCAGGTTCATGACCAAGACTAGGTGGAAGCACTCTTCGTACGAACGACTGCCTCACACGAGGAAGACTTGCTCACAGACTACCCCAATCTGCAGGAAGGCAGAGTAGCAATCACTCAAAAGGTAGCTTTTCATCCCAAATTCCTCTTTTGCTCCTTGCTTTGCAATCAACAGTACATTAAGGGCCTATAAAATGCTTTAACGTTTTACAAAACCTACTCCGCACTCTTCTATCCTGCTCTCCAGCAATTAGCAAAAGACACTGTTCCTCCGTCTTTTCAGCTACATTAGGCCAACCCCCGTGCTATCATTACCAGAAGCAGGATTTTTCTACTTGCAAGAGGACAGCACTTTTTTCAAGGTCTTCCCTTCCTAAGGTTACCATCCTCTGGGTCAGGCGTACAGATTTTTTGAAATTACAACTGATCTCCACACTACAGACATGAAATTCCCCTGAGGAAAACAGCTGCTTTGGAGGCTGGATTCCACGCAGTGGTGGGATTCAGCCAATTTGCACCAGTTCAATCGAACCGGTAGCTAACTGGCTGAATCCCCCCAGAGAGGGCAAGCGAGAGGCCTTTCCGAGCATTCCAGGGCTCGGAACGGCCCCTTGCTTACCCTTCCAGGCCAAGCTGCAGCTGCTGCCTTTCCTCACCTCCCCCCTCCCCCACCAGCCACGTTCCTCCACAGCAGTCAGGTAAGTGGGCAAAGGGGGTAGTGGGTGGGGGTACGGGGGGGAACCATTAGCTAAATTAATTGAATCCCACCACTGATTCCACAATATGAAAAAAAATTAAAATCTTCAGAAGCTCTGATTAATTAAAGGTCCCATCTTACTTGCTCTATATTTCGTTAATTATACAGAATACACTATGGCTTCTTCCGCACATTGCAGAATAATGCCGTTTTAATCCGCTTTCAATGCACTTTGCAGCTGTGCAGAATAGCAAAATCCACTTGCAAACAACTGTGAAAGTGGACTGGAAGTGCATTATTCTGCATGTGCAGAAGGGGCCTATAATTGTATTAACCCCTTAGTAACGAATGAATCTTATATTCGTTAGATCTCTTCAGATTTTTTTTTTAAATCCTTCTAAATAGTTGTCTGTTGGAACTCCTGTTTGCTGCAGACACATCATTAATCGATATGTTTGTGCCAGCTTCACCCCCTCCCTTCCTAAATTCAAAGGTTCCTCACTACAGCAGGCAAAGCCACGATGGAATTTTACCTTTTCCCACCTAACGTTAATCAAGAGCGAAAAAAGATAATGTCCTTCGACCGCAAAGCAATTCCATCGTAGTGGAACAAACTGTTATCTTAAGTTTCACAGGGCAATTGTTCAATAATTCCTGTATGTGGCTGTTGTCCATCTCCTTGAAAACAGCATAGGCTGCCAATCCTTGAATTAAAGAAAACAAAACAAAACCCTTAAAGGTCCGCACACAAGAAACCAGCGAGCATTTTCTGTCACTTTGTCAGCAGTTCAGCCGTGGCACACTCGACTGTTTCCCTCGGAACAGACTCCAGCTTTCGTGACTCTGACAGGCAGAAATGTACTGTCTGTTTGGAAACAATTGCTTGGAAAGTTGTAGACCCAGAGACTGTAAATATGTCAAAGCACAATCACTCTGAGAGGTGTTGCCTCCAGCTGGCACATTAAATGAAAAGAGAGCTTTGAGGGGCCAAAGCAATAAAGATCCAGAATACTTATGCAGGGCTCCGAGTGTCTGCAGCACAACCTAAAAAGTTATAACTATTTTTACAGCGAAGTAGGGGAGAACATATTTATTTGTCACAGCCAGGTCCCTAGGGGAGTGCCTTTGCAACTGGGTCCCCGTTTTGAAGGTCCAAGAAAAAGACACTTCTCTGAAGATCCATCAGTAGCCATTATTCTGAAAGCTAGGCAGGAAGAAAAAAGGTGAGGCACAGGGGACCGGATTTGGCAGCACACCTGGATACGTGTAAAAGGTGAGTATACAGAGGTGGGATCCAGCAGGTTCTCACAGGTTCCCGAGAGTAGGTTACTAATTATTTGTGTGTGCCGAGAGGGGGTTACTAACTGGTGATTTTGCCACATGATTTTTGCCTTAGTTACGCCCCTCCTCTCAGCAGTAGCGCGCAGAACTTGAAGCAGTCTAGCAGGAGGTGCACCGGCGTCCATGGCAGCCTGTGCCTGCATTCGTTTCTCGCCCAAGGACCGGCGCAATGGCTGCGTCCTTGCCACAGCCCCGCCCAGGAATGCCCTGCCCCCAGAATGCCTGGCCACGCCCCCTTCGTGCCCAGCCCAGCCCCACTGGCGCTACGCCACAGTTTGAATCCCACCACCATGGGAACCTGTTACTAAAATTTTTGGATCCCACCACTGGTATACATTATTTCCACACAAGGAAGATACTCTTTGTACATTTGGTGGTCCTTTGCTTATTAAAGAATTTCCCGCGCAGGAAATTTCCAGGAAAAAAAAACAGGAGTCAGAATTAGTCCTTGGGGGACTTTTCAGAAAAACTAACTATTAGAATTTTTGTAAACAAAATTCAGAAAAACCGAATATCAGTGTTTTGTAAACAAAAGGTAGAAATGTTGCCCATGAGAGGACTACACGACCTCAGTTTCTGCAGAATTAAATATCTGACTTATTTCCCTGACCACTACTTTCCTATGCTACTTCTTTACAGACTTCAGAGGGACAGCAACGTAATAAAGCCCGTTTTACAGTGAACCAAACATGAGCAGCTATTTAGGCCATATGCTTTCTGCACTCATTCTTTTCACTCCAATGTCATACTGCCCCTACCTGATAACAAGAATCTTTGCAGGGGAAGGCAATTCACAGTCTACAGTCCTGCATATCTAAGCATCGACCCACGAACCATGATTCATACATACAAGACTTCGTATCATCTGAGTCGCAGATGAATGAATGAAGAATCTCCAGTGGAAAGTATTGTACTTGGGGTGTGTTTTTAGGGGAAGTGGAGGAGCTGAGTTTTAGTTCAGGGCCTTATGCAGTTTTGCAGCCATCAAATGTTGACAATATGTGTGGAAGCTCAAGATAAACAGAGATCAAAGTGACAATTCTTATGCAATCTATGGCATATACATTTTATAGAGGCAGGATGTGCTGTATCCCCACAAAAAAGATCCATGAATACGTGTGGGGCCGAAAATGAACTCCTGAAGTCCCTGACCATCTAAATCATAGGTGTCAAACTCGCGGCCCTCCAGATGTTCTGGACTACAGTTCCTATCATCCCCTGCCAGCATGATGCTGGCAGGGGATGATGGGAACTGTAGTCCAGAATATCTGGAGGGCCGCGAGTTTGACACCTATGGATTAATTACTGATAGCAGAAGGCCGCTTAGGAATACTTTCGTCATTATTTACTTAAAATGATCCCCCCCAAACTTTCAGCACAGTGATCTCTAAGAAGCTTCCACACTCTAAATTAAACAATAAAATGCATCAAAAGAAACAATAAAGCATAATGCCCATTGACACTCTACATAAAAACCATTCAAGCCTGCAATTAAGGCTTAAGCAGCACAACTCTGCAAAAACCATGAGGAAAAATAAAATATGAGGGAGAAATCAGCACTAAGGAACAAGAGAAGCCAAGAGCAGACCAACAAACAGACTATGGTACGAACTTCTTCCGTGTGACCGAAGCGCGGGGGGGCGGGGGCAGCATATATCATGGTAGTGGTAGGGAGCCTGGGAGACGTTTTTGCCTGGTTCCTAAAAAAATCAAAAGTCTAGGTGCTGGCCAAACATGATAAGGAGAAAGGCATTCCTCCACTGAAGTACCACACTTGAAAACGTGGTACACACAGGAAGGAGGAGGGGGGAGGACTGGGATAAATAAACCATCCCAAATCACTCCAGGTAGGGTGATACGGGGATCTGAATTCAACAGGTCCTTTGACTATATTGCAAGAGCCAATCCATCAGAGGTATTGGCTGGGCTTCAAAACCTCTTGCAGGCATACAAGGTGGGAGTTTGGACTTTCCAAATAGCTGGCCCACGGGGCATCTCAAACCCCACTTTTGCAAATCCCTTCAGTTCCCATTACTGCAGATCAGATCTGGTCAGAAATTGTTTTGTGCGTGTGGGTGGGTGGGCTACATATTTTTTTTTTGTTCCTTCAGGTGCCTGCTCCAGGAGTGGTTTTGGCTTCCATTTTGAGTTGGTAATTCTCAATAGCAGAAATGGAGGATGAGACATTTTTGAATTGCCGCTTCAAAGTGTACCTGTGTGGTAGCACAAGAACGCCTGCGCATAGGTAAAAAAGGGGGAGGGTTGTTCTTCCATGTCATAGACAACATCCCACCATCATTAGGGCTAAAACTTTTTTAGCAATAACATGTGGCATAAATGCAACTAAAGAGACAAGGGGGGGGAGACCCCAACACAATAGGGGGAGAGGGGGTGTGTGGCATGGTTTCTCAGAAAGTGTTTCCGAGCCACGAGGTTTGACCATTGGGGAAATCTGTGGTAAGCAGTGCATGCGGAAAAGGCCATAGAAGCAGAGGTGGGATCCAGCAGGTTCTCACGGGTTCCTGAGAGTAGGTTACTAATTATTTGTGTGTGCCGAGAGGGGGTTACTAATTGGTGATTTTGCCACGTGATTTTTGCCTTAGTTACGCCCCTCCTCCTCCTCAGCAGTAGCGTGCAGAACTTGAAGCAGTCTAGCAGGAGGTGCACCGGCGTGCGTGGCAGCCTGCGCCTGCGTGCATTCATTTTCCGCCCAAGGACCGGCGCAGCGGCTGCGTCCTTGCCACAGCCCCGCCCAGGAATGCCCCGCCCCCAGAATGCCTGGCCATGCCCCTGTCGTGCCCACGCCCAGCCCCACTGGCGCTACGCCACAGTTTGAATCCCACCACCATGGGAACCTGTTATGAAAATTTTTGGATCCCACCACTGCATAGAAGTATTGTCCTTTCTTCATTTGCCATGCAGAGCCCTTCCAGAACAGAAAGTAAAGACGCTCCATTTCCGGAGAACAGTTGCCAGTTTTTTGTGTCAATGGGAACTGCACCTGTTCAGCCGACAAATCAATAAACAACTGCTTTGTTTTAGCTGCACCTCCGAGCTGAGGCGGCCTAGTTTCCTGAAGCCAAAACTGGGAGGTGTATTCTTAGAAGTGCGTCGCATTTTTCAGGCCAGTTCAGGGATTCTGAAGGCAGTCTTCCTTCCTTCTTTTGTCTTTGACTGGTAGGCACCTCTTAAAACTTTCAACAGCTTTGTTTCCATCCCATTTCCAAAAAACCCCGTCCCTGTTCTCATCTGGCAAAGAGGCCGCGCTTTCTGTTTGCAATCTCGGCCCATCGCAAGAAGCTCTCGGCCTTCCGAAATGCTTCATCAAAAGAGGCTTGAGCTATTGAAATGGATGGCCCCCCGTCGGAGCCAACGGGACCATTCTTTCCCCTCTCCAAACGTTCAGTCATCGCTAATTCATTTCGTTCTTGCCGGAGCAGGTTAATTATGATGTCTGTTTCAAGTTTATTTATCTTTGCTCAATGCTTGTTTATTGATCAAGCCGGGGGGGGGGGGCTTTCTGGAGGAGTTATTTTGCTCAAATAAGGGGCTCTCACTCAAATGATTAAACAGGGTGGGGGGCGAGCACTGTATTTTAAGAGATGGACCTTGAATACAGGATGCAATAAAAGTTTTAGTGGGGGAACGTGCAGGAGGTATCAATGGCTGTGAAGCTCATGTTGGTTTGAGCAAGTTATACGCTTGCCGATATTTTGTGAAGCTAATTCACAAATTAAACAGAACTGGGTAGAATTGTCAGTAGGGTTGCCAAAATCCAGGTGGGACCTGGAGATCTGGAAATACAGGTGGCAAAGACCAGTTCTCCTGGAGAAAAGGGATGCTTTGGCAGGTAGACCAGGCTCTCCGATTGGCCATGCGGCTCTCCAGTTGGCCATGCTGGCAGGGGCTGATGGGAATTGTAGCCCATGAACATCTGGAGAGCCGCAGGTTGCAGACCCTTGAGGTAGACTTGATGGCACCGTGCTCATGGGGATGTGTGGGGTCACATGTCTAAGGGCGCACATTAGCTGGTCACTTGGGGGTGGAGAATTGCCCCCACCCCTCCGCTCAGCCCTGCCAGGCTGCTCCTTCAGCCAGTGGAGGCTCCAGAGCAGCCTGGCGGCACCGGGCCAAGGGGCGGCCTGCAGCAGGCTCCCACTGGCTGAAGGTAAGTGGGGGGTGGGGGCTTGGGGGTGGAAGGAGCAGATGTTGCCCCGGGCACCATTTCCCCCCTACACCTCTGCTGTATTGCATTATACTGAGCTCCCCAAGGGTCCACTCTCCCCAAGTGTTCAGCCCCAAATCTCAAATGAATTTCCCAACTTGGACTTAGCCACCCTAGTTGTCAGACAGCTGACTTGTTCTTGGCTTTTGCACCAGTTTAGTGCTGGCATGGAGGACCAAGCTAGGGTTGGACAAGGATCTGGGAAGATCTGGTTTGAATCCTCATCCTGCCCTGAAAGCTTACCAGATGACCAGGGGTCAGATTCATCTCAGCCTACCCTTTTTCACATGGTTATTGTTGTGAAGATAGCAAGGCCAGAGCTAGGGGAAACTGCGCCTAGGGCAAACATGCGCCTTGTGCCCCTGCCATGCCACGCCCCCAGAAAGCCATGCCACACCCTTGGAACACCCCTGCCACACCCTCGCACTGGCGCGCGCGCGGTGCATAGCGCATCCCACCCACCCTGCCCCCTTGACGCTATGCCACTGGAAGTTAGGGTAGCAGCCTCCCTCTATGGCAACTGATCTCCAGGCAACAGTGATCAGTTCCCCTGAAGGAAACAGCCACTTTGAAAGGTGGGCTCTATGTTATTCTGTCCCACGGAAGTCCCTCCCCTCCCCAAACTCTATCCTCCCCAGGATCTGCTCCTAAATCTCCAAGAATTTCCCATCCCAGAGCAGGCAACCCTTAGTGATAAAATGAAGAGTAGAGAACACTTTTGTAAGCTGCTTTGGATCTCCTCCAGGAAGTAAGGAGACTACCATATATACTCGCGTATAAGTCGACTTTTTCAGCACATTTTTTGTGCTGAAAAAGCCCTCCTCGACTTGTAAGTGAGCCACCCGCCACTGCTGCCGCCACCTGTTGTCCCCCTCACTCACTCACTCACTCACTCACTCACTCACTCACTCACTCACTCACTCACTCACTCACTCACTCACTCACTCACTCACTCATCTTTTCCTTTCCCAACATGCTCTGAGGCTCGGCTTCAGGGAAGCTGCCACTCGGGCAGGGTGTCTCTATGATTTTCTTAAAAGGGCAATGCTCCAAAGATTGCAAGCAAGGAAACGCCAGAGCAAACAAGGGCAGGGAAAAGCCAGGGTGGCCGCTCCCCACCGGATCACTCCCCCCATCACAACCTCCCAGATCCCCACAGCAGGTGCAAGGAAACGCCAGAACAGCCAAGGGCTGGGGCTGCTGTGGGGATCCAGGAGGCAGCTGGGGGGAGCGATCCGGTGGGGAGCAGGTGCCTCGGCTCTTTCCTGCCCCTGCCTGCTTTGGAGTCACCACCCTAGACTTATACACGAGTCAATACGTTTTCCCAGTTTTTGGTGGTAAAATTAGGTGCCTCAACTTATACACAGGTCGACTTATACACGAGTATATACGGTATATGTGAATTTTAAAAATAAAAAATGCAAGATTATTCTACAACTAGACATACAGGCCCCGATCCAAAGAACTTGTCAACTGAGTGCATGAGATGGCATGTGAAGACCAGCCAAACAGATCAAGCGCAGCTTGTAGCAAGGTAGCTATAGAAGCAGAAACCACACAAAGAAAACATTCCTGCCCGTTGCCAAGAAAGGTAATTGACTATTGCAAAAGCCAGAGGTGAGAGGGCTGCACCATCCAGCCATTGCAGCCACAGAAGAACCATAATACCTTTTCATTCTCATAGGGCAGTGGTGGCGAACCTTTGGCACTCCAGATGTTATGGACTACAATTCCCATCAGCCCCTGCCAATTGGCCATGCTGGGAGGGGCTGATGGGAATTGTAGTCCATAACATCTGGAGTGCCAAAGGTTCGCCACCACGGTCATAGGGAATGGAATCCTTAGGTTTGCGACCAATCACTAGTCTTAGGGTTGCCAAAAGCAAGTTGGGAAATATTTGAAGATTTGGGGGCAGAGCCTAGAGAGGGTGGAACGGGGGGGGGGGGGGGAGGAGGTGAGCAGAGACGTGGAGCCATAGAGTCCACCCTCCAAAGCTGCCATTTTCTGTGGGGGATAAGATCTCTGTAGCCTGAAGCTCAGCTGTACTTCTGAGAGCTGGCAACCCAAGGAATATACTTGAGTAGAAGATCCAGTGTGGTGTAGTGGTTAAGAGCAGGTGGATTCTAATCTGGAGAACTGGGTTTGATTCCCCATTCCTCCACCTGAGCAGCAGAGGCTTATTGGGTGAACCAGATGTGTTTGTGGACTCCTACATTCCTGCTGGGTGACCTTGGGCTAGTCACAGTTCTTCGGAACTCTTTCAGCCCCACCTACCTCACAATATGTCTGTTGTGGGGAGAGGAAGGGAAAGGAGCTAGTAGTAGTAGTAGTAGTAGTAGTAGTAGTAGTAGTAGTAGTAGTAGTAGTAGTAGTAGTCGTCCTTCTTCTTTTGCTTAGCTTGTGGACTAGACAGTGGACAAATATGCTTGTGTGTTTGGAGGGTCCCTCTGGCCAGAGGCTGGAGCTGCTGCCAGGGATGCCCTTCCCCATTTCAGTTCTATTTCTGTACTGAAAAACATGGTCATTGCCAACCAAGGCTTAGTGCCAAAATCTTATTCTAGAGTTAAATCAAGCATTGGGGAAAGAAACAGGGGGAACATGAACCTACCTTGATAATTCAGTGTCAGTGCTGTCCACTACATCCAGTAATGACTCTCAAGGGTCTCAGGAGAGATCATGTTGCAGTTTTCAGCTCATAATCTTATAGACCATAGGTGTCAAACTTGCGGCCCTACAAATGTTATGGACTACAGTTCCCATCAATGCTGGCAGGGGATTATGGGAACTGTAGTCCATAACATCTGGAGGGGCACGAGTTTGACATCTGTGTTATAGACCATCTTGTTCGGCCTCTGGGAGTGGAAGTTGGACAGGTTTATTTTGTACCATCCATTTTAATGTATTAATGGGTGCTAATACTGTATTTAATTGCATTTAATTTGTTTTTATAGGAATATTGTGTCTACAGTTTTATATAGTGTTAAATTATATGTTGCAACCCGCCCTAAGCCCTATGGGGAAGGGCGGGATGTAAATTAAACAAACAAACAAACAAATAAAAATAAAGAAGTATTTATTTGTTTATTTCTTTAATACCCCACACCCTCTCCCCACTTGCAGTGGCTGACGGCAGTTTAAAGACAATAAGCAGAAGTGCCGTACAAATAAATACCTTACGTATAAAACAATAAAACACAATTAAAACATTAAGCTCAACAGCAAGCCAATCTGGAGGGTTAAAACAACTGCTCGCCATGTTAAAAAAATAGCATCCCAGCTCTGGTCTGAAGAAGCATTCGCCGTCCTATCAGCTCAGGACTCATTCGGAATAATTTTGTTGCCTGAGCAGACTAGAGCATAGCCAGAAGCCGCTATGCTGCATATAGATCTCCCTGAAACAGTGCCTGTCTGCACATACAGCAGAACGTCCACATACGATCACCATCCCATGTAAATTAACTACACGGAAGTGCTTCCCTGCAAGGAACTTTGTCATGTCTAAAGCAGCCCAAAGTTGGGGGCGGATGACTGAATGCTGCTCTTCCGGCCGCCGCCGCAACTCTCTGACACCTGCTCTACCCACTGGAGAGCCCTTCCCCCTTCTATTATCAGCCAGGCTCATAGATTGAATGCTATCAATTGACAGGTTTAAAGCGGGAGGAATTGTATAAATTAAAGAGAGTCGGCCGCAAATATATCGAGGAGCTAGAATTTATATACACGCTAGATATGAGGGCCCATAGTTATTACCCACTTAAGACCGTGTCACTGATGAATGATAAGCCCAACCTATCCCTGAAGGCACTTTTCATTATGGCTAGCATAGGAATATGGAGAGAGCGTGCGTCAGGCCGAGCTGCTCATTTCCATAGCGCTCCATCAGGTTTGCATTTCAGTTTATAACATAAGAAATTACTCGGGGGACATTTTTCACTCCGTCTCGACTCTTCCGTCTTTCACACACACACACACACACACACACACACACACAGAGAGAGAGAGAGAGAGAGAGAGAGAGAGACTGCAGCTGCCCTGAGAGGAGCGTGAGGTGCAACTGAGAAGATCTGGAAGTCAAGAGGCACACAGTCTGATGGGGGACTTACTTCGCCCCCACCATGCTGCCCGAATTTGGCATGTAAATGGACAACTATCAGGGAATATTTTGGCTGAGAAGGCGTTGTGGCTCAGTAGTGTTGAATTTGCCTGGAATGCAGGACGTTCCAGGTTCAATTTCTGTCATCTCCAGTTAAGAGGAACAGGTAGCAGATTATGTAAAAAAAACCGCCTACTTGAGGCACCAGAGAGCAGCTGCCAGTTAGAAAATGCTGGCAGCGGCCCTTTCCACACAAACCAAATAAAACATTTTGAGGCCAGAAATAAAACATTTCCTGTGAGGAGTTCTGCACAGTTTTGACTCTAAAATGTTTTATTTCTGGCCTCAGAATGTTTTATTTGGATGCTGTTCCCAAGCAACCTTTTTTGAAAAAGGTTATCTGGAACCAATTCTCGGGTGGAACTGTTTTAAATTGCTGTGTGGAGTATATAAAACATTTCCAACAGCTCTCTGCAGTCCCCGGACTTCGTCATTGGCACCATTTTCTTACTTGCCCCGGCTACCTTGCACCTGTATTTCCATCATTTGGGGGGGGGGGTGTCATGTATACATAACTACGAAGGCACAACCCTTAAGACTTACAGTATGAGGTTTTGAAGCCTCGCAGCATCGAATCTACAGCTCGTTAAAAAAACAGAAACAATCACAAAATGGCGGCCAGGAATCATTTCGAGGGGGTGAGTGTGGACAAATGGGTTTTTTTAATTTTTCAGGGGCTTATGCAGAAAGGGTCAGCGATAGACCATGTTTCTGACTCAGTACAAATTCATATGTTCATGTGACTACGAGGCCTGCCCGTTGATGACATCTATGATTCACTAACCTTTTTTTCCCTTTCCTCAAATGAGTAACACTTCTCAACCTGAGGAGTCTTATGGACCAAAGACCATTTAATCCTTACCAATGCATAACATTGTGAACTTCAGCCTCGGCCGATACACTGGCTTCCTTTTTTTACCAACGACCTTTCGCGGTCAGCGTGTGAAAGTCATTTTTTGTGGTTGACAGAGAACCCAGCCTGTGAAGATAAAAATCTTGGGATGGTGATCTCCTTTGCCCATTGTTTTAATTCCTCTTGCACGGAGTTTTGATAACTGGGCAAGCAGCCAGCTTTCCGCCTCTGGTTTGGGCCTGAAAACTTCTTTCCTTGGCAATCCATCACAATGGATGGCTCTCAATAGCTCTGGGTTAACATAATTGGTGTCTCGGACAGCTCAATATACTTCCCTTTGATGTACAGACAAGGAGAGGAATTCAGGAATTCAACTCCAGGCTCAAGAAGGCCAAGCGCTCTCTATTCTCCGTCCTGGAAGCCCGTCTCTAAAACTCGCTTAATTAGGGGAAGTGGAAAACAACTTCAGATTCACCAAGGTAACCCACCGACAACTACATTGCTTTCCCTGAATTAAGCTTTAAGTCCAGGCAGTACATCTCCGTCCTTTCAGTCCAACAGCAATCAATAACTTTCTTCCTCTCCGCCCCCCCCCCCACCAAAAAAACCCAGCATCTCTAATGAGAACAGAACCATCGACGTAGAGAAAGCAGCCATTAAAACGGTCACGGCAATTTCAAGACACCCCACTGGTTTAGGGTCGGTGGTCATTATTAACACAAGCCCCATTATTTGGATAGGTAGCATCTGTGAAGAGAGGGTCCCTCTACTTATTTATCTTATCCCTCCACTTTTCCAGCACAGGGAGGATACGTGAGTGGAAAGGAAAATGTACTTGCGAGCAGACCTGTTTGCGCAAATAATAGCATAGGGGTTGCTGTTGCAGAAACCAGCGTTGCATAGTGGTTAGAGAGTCAGGCTAGGATCTTAAAGGCCAGAGTTCAAACCCCCGCTCTGCCATGGAAGCTCTCTCAATGACCTTGGGCCAGTCACACTTTCCCAGCCTAGACCTACGTCGCAGGGTTGTTGTTGCTGTCAGGATAAAATTGAGGAGGGGATTGCGGTGTGTTGTACTGATAACATTAATACTGAAAGATAAACGCTAGCCTACAATAATTCCTATATGGCCAGTTATGTGGCGTATAACAGCCATGTTTAATGTGGCAGGATGGTACTATTGTAAAGGTTTTCTTGAGACCTTGTCAACAGGGTGGGTTGTAAATCTAGATAAATAAAAGAGCCAGGGGAAATTGAAGAGCCTCAAAATATTGGCCAGGAGCCAAGAAGCTTAAGCAAGCCTAGTGAGAATCTAAACTCCCTCTTTTGAGAGCAGCAATCTCTTTTCATGCTACGTCACGCACCTCTTTGAAAATTTCACCTTAATGTCTGTATGTAAGGCTACAGCGCGAGGATTTTGAGCCCAAAGCAAGCCACCAGCTAAAGAGAATTTGTTGCATGTTTTTAGATGTGAGCTATTGGTTGCAGTGAAATAGTTTCATGATGATATTATAGTATTAATCAGAGAACTGGAAGTTAACTGTCTGAAAGGCCAGATTCTATTTAAAATCAAAATTATCAAAGATAATTATTTGTGTGTGAGAGAGAGAGAGAAAGAGAGAGATTAACCAGTATAATTTAGTAGTTAAGAGTGGTGGGTTCTAATCTGGAGAATTGGGTTAGATTCCCCACTCCTCCACATGAGCGGCAGACTAATCTGGGGAAATGGGTTGTTTCCCCACTCCTACACACAAAGCCTGCTGGGTGATTTTGGACTTGCCACAGTTCTCTCAGAACTCTCTCAGCCCCACCTACCTCACAAGGTGTCTGCTGTGGGGAGAAGAAGGGAAGGAGTTTGTAAGCCGCTCTGAGACTTCTTATGTTTGAGAAAAGTGAGGTACAAATCCAAACCCATTTTCTTTTTCTTTCTGATGGCAGGTGCCCACTGGCTGCCTTTGTTGCCTGCCATCACTTTAAATGGCAGCGGAAAATTTTTTGCAGGCGTTGTCATCTGCATTGTTATGTTACTTCTGAGGAAAACCCAGGAATGACATAGAGCAGCTCTAGGAATCAGCAGAAACTCTATAGTTTTACCATAGAGTTTCTCGTGATTCCTAGAATCACTCTACATTACTTCTCGGGGCAAACCCAGAAATGACTTGGGACACAGATAACATCGCGTACCTGCCCCATATTCTGCCCCCTCCCAACCCTCCTGCCAGTTGGCAGGCTCTGCCTGGCAACGCCCCGCCCACTCCATTTTCAGTTCAGCTAGTCCAGGGGTAGGGAACCTGCGGCTCTCCAGATGTTCAGGAACTACAATTCCCATCAGCCTCTGTCAGCATGGCCAATTGGCCATGCTGGTAGGGGCTGATGGGAATTGTAGTTCCTGAACATCTGGAGAGCCGCAGGTTCCCTACCCCTGAGCTAGTCAAAGTGCAAGGGAGATAAACACATAACTTAGCAGTGTTAACGCACTGGGCCTCCAAGTCTGGATCTGATGGTTTCACTCTCACAGCCAGAGAAAGTTATGTGTGCTCATATTCCATTAAAAGCATAGCACAAGCCCTGCTGGAGCCAGTGTACTGTAGTGGTTAAATTCAGATTTGGTAGACAAAATTTCAAACCCCCCCCCCCCCCCACCCACTCAGATCCCTATTCATTTCCTCACAGTGAGGAACCTAATTCCCTGGAAGATCAACCATTAGAATGTAGACGCCAAAGCCTCCTGTGAAAATTCCACCTGTGGTAATCCCCCCCAAGCAATTGATATGCAAAGCTAACGTGCCCCTAAACATGGAGGCACACTTCCATTTATCCATGATGGTCAACAGTCATCGAGGGACCTATGTTCCATAGATCTATCTAGTTCCCCTTTTAAAGTCATCTAAGCAACAACCCACCATTATTCCTAAGATAGGAAACTTCACAAGTTAAACATACATTGTGGATGATGTATTTACTTTTTAAAAATTTTTATTTATTGATGATGACTCCATTGAGTACTCCTGAGCCCTTACATTTTGGAAAGAGAAAACTAACTCTCTCTCTCTCTCTCTCTCTCTCTCTCTCTCTCTCTCTCTCTCTCCCTCTCTCTCTCTGGTGTTGCATGTCCTAGAGCAGCGGTTCTCAACCTGTGGGTTGCGACCCCTTTGGGGGTCGAACGACCCTTTCACAGGGATCGCCTAAGACTCTCTGCATCAGTGTTCTCCATCTGTAAAAATGGATAAATGTTAGGGTTGGGGGTCACCACAGCATGAGGAACTGCATTAAAGGGTCACGGCATTAGTAAGGTTGAGAACCAGTGTCCTAGAGAGAAGGTGACCAGAATGGTGCACAGTATTCCAAAAACAGCCACACAACATAGATTTTTGTATGAAAATGTGATGATGATGAGGCAAGTTTATTTTTAGTCCCTTCCCTAGTTTAGTACTTGCTTTTTTCCAACACCACCACCATGCATTGAGACGCATTTTCACGCTGACCATCACTATCCCAAGAATGCACTACCTTGGAGTGTGGTGGAGTCTCCTTCTTTGGAGGTTTTTAAACAGAGGCTGGATGGCCATCTGTCAGGAGTGCTTCTGATTGTGTGTTCCTGCATTGCAGGGGGTTGGACTGGATGGCCCTTGGGGTCTCTTCCAACTCTATGATTCTTTTATTCTTTCCCATCTCAGCTCAGAACACAGCATCATACATTGAAAGTTGCAATTGATTGATGTATTGCTCCAATGCGCATCACTTTACATTCAAAGGCGTTTACCACGATGCCAAGTTGGAAGGATCTTGGAGCTCTCGACAGACCCAAATTAATCAGCCATGTGTCTCCACTATGTGCTCAAGTCCCATTCATCTTAGGCAGTGCGCTTGATTTTCTCTGAATCATGCCCAATGTCTTTAGCCATTGCCAGAGGCGTTCCTCCCGTTGGGCAAAGTGGGCAGTTGTTGCAAAAACTGCACATTCATTTGTGGGATTTTTTTGGTCTTTTCAGTGTTTTTCCATTTTGGGCCTGCAGAGGGCGCAGTTTGTAGGCTAGCAGCACCAAAATTTCAGGGATGTTTTGGGAGACTCTCCTGATGCTATCACCCAGGTTTGGTGAGGTTTGGTTCTGGGAGTCCACAGTTATGGACTCCCAAAGGAGGTGCCCCATCACCCATTGTTTCCAATGGGAGCTAACAGAAGATGGGGGCTACACCTTTGAGGGTCCATAACTTTGGACCCCCTGAACCAAACTTAACCAAAACTGGGTGGTATCATTAGGAGAGTCTCCTAAAGATACTCTGAAAGTTTGGTACTGCTAACTTAACAATTGCACCCCTGACAGCAGGCACCCCCCAAATTTACCCAGATTTTCCTTTTAAATCCCCCCTTCGGCATGGATTTAAAGGGAGAATCTGAGGTCCCAGTTTAAACATTGAAAGTGATGCTGTTTCAGGGTGGGGGAGAATCAACCCCAAAATAGCATCACTTTCAATGTTGTTTAAACTGGGAACCCCAGATTCTCTCTTTAAGGTGGATTTAAAAAGAGAATCTGGGCTCCCTAGTTTAAGCACTGTTTGGGGGTGGATTCCAGCATCTCTTGTTTAAACTAGGGAGCCCAGATTCTCCTTTTAAATCCACCTTAAAGGGAGTATCTGGGGTTCCCAGTTTAAATAACATTGAAAGTGATGCTGTTTTCCCCAATTCGGGGGACTGGATACAACACCATAAAATGTTTTCATAGCAGTAATAAAACATTTTGAAAGCATTTTGAAAATGTTTTCAAAAAAATTATTTCTGCTGCGTGGCATGGCCTATTGCTGTGTTCAGATCTGTGAGTTGGGACATTTTCTATATTAATGTGATGGTGACTTTGAAACGACCTGGTGTAAAAAGTCATTGCTTGGCCACAGTGGGGAACGGCGGCTGCCCGGGGGGGGAGGGGTGCCAAAACTCCAGTTTGCCTAGATACACCACTGGGCGTAGCTACAAGGAGGAAGGGGGGGTTGCGCATTGCACCAGGCATGCGCCTGGGGGGGGGCATCAAACTGAGGTTTTGCCCAGGGCTCCAGTTTGCCTAGTTACGCCACTGGCCATTGCATCATGCCAAAAAGGAAGGGAGGGAAAAAATATTCTTATCTTGGTCCAGTTGTTGTTTGTGGTTAAATGCATTTCTAAAAATTGCTGATGCTAGCAAGAGCTTATCCCACCTTTTAAAAGGTCTGATCAATTAACCCTTTTACGTTTGTCTTGATAAGAGTTATAGCAATCCAAAAGAGAGAGAGAAAAGCACAACCTTTTAAACTATGCTAATGTATTCTTGGTAAAGCGATTCACTGGCAGCCATGAGACCGTTTACTTTGGCGGACGTATAAAAACACAAGCCAGTTGGTATAAGGAAGAGTCTGAGTTAAAAGATGATCCTTGAAGACATGGACGTATAGCTCACCATTTAGGAGTTGCATAATTTTAGAACCATTTGTAAAGAAGTATATTAATTTTGTACGATCCATGCAGTTCAACAGTCAATAAAGAAGTCAATCGTAAAAGGAAAAACACTATAATATATGTAGAGCTACTACCTAATAGGCTAAAGGCAGAACTGTGTATCATAAAAAAAAAAACCACAGAACTGCTGCCAAAAGAGGACGCACTGTGTTGAATTGCCTGTCCCTGTTCGTAACATTTAGTTCAATTTACAGATATCCTGACCTCACAGAGGTATGTGTTTTCCTGCCCTTCACTGAACATCACTGGCACTTATTGGCAGAGGTGTGTCTAGGGAGAATGTAGCCCTTCCTCTCTGCACCAAAAGTGGCATCATTGCACAGGGATGCAGACTGCCACCCCCTGTACCCGGGATAGAATTAAATCTCTCATGTCGTTACTATTAAAAGGTTTCACTTTTCTCTATTGGTTCTTACTTTATCAGTCCTTAACCTTCAAAACCACTAGCCATCAAAGGGAAAAGCTATCCCCCAAGATAATGGCTTAACTCCTATGAACAGGTTCTTGTTGTGCAAGATAGTCCCTACTGCAAACCACGCTTCTTTTTGCCCCAGCGCTTCTGTTTGCACATGGGCACATGGAAAACCATTGATCCCATGGAGAAGGAAGCATGCTGTGTAGCAGGAGCTATCCAGCATGGATGGATGGATGGATGGATGGATGGATGGATGGATGGATGGATGGATGGATGGATGGATGGATGGATGGATGGATGGATGGATGGATGGATGGATGGATGGATGGATGGATGGATGGATGGATGGATGGATGGATGGATGGATGCATGGATGCATGGATGCATGGATGCATGGATGCATGGATGCATGGATGCATGGATGCATGGATGCATGGATGAGAGGAAGAAGAAGAAGAAGAAGAAGAAGAAGAAGAAGAAGAAGAAGAAGAAGAAGAAGAAGAAGAAGAAGAAGAAGAAGAAGAAGAAGAAGAAGAAGAAGAGGAGGAGGAGGAGGAGGAGGAGGAGGAGGAGGAGGAGGAGGAGTTTGGATTTATATCCCCCCCTTTCTCTCCTATAGGAGACTCAAAGGTCTTACAATCTCCTTTCCCTCCCCCCCCCCGTCCGCCCACCACCACAACAAGCACCCTGTGAGGTGGGTGGGGCTGAGAGAGCTCCGAAGAACAGTGACTAGCCCAAGGTCACCCAGCTGGCATGTGTTGGAGTACACAGACTAATCTAGTTCACCAGATAAGCCTCCACAGCTCAAGTGGCAGAGCAGGGAATCAAACCCGGTTCCCCAGATTAGAGTGCACCTACTCTTCCCAGGTCCTGGCTGCGAGGCTTCCTCCCGTTCCAGATCTGAAACCCTCCTCCCGCACCTGGCCCCCAGATCAGCAGCGGCCCCGCCCCCACGCACGACACAGCCTTTCCTCTTTCCCGGCCTCTCTAGGAAACCACTAGACCACGCTGGAACTTGTTCAAGTCTTAGACTGCCATCTTTACCAGTCTTAGACTGCCATCTTTACCAGGTCTGCTCAGCTCTACTCAATGAAGTGCATTCCCAGGGAAGTATTCTTAGGATTTCACTGCTGCAATGCTTACGACCCTGTGGGGTTTTCAAGGCAAGAGATAAGTTTGCCATTGCTTGCCTCTACATAGTGACCCTAGACTTCCTTGGTGGTCTCCCATCCAAGCACAAAATAGGGGTGACCCTGCTTAGCTTCCAAGAATTGACCTGATCAGGCTAGACTGGGCTAGGTCCCGGGTCAATGGGGCTCATTTTGGAGTAAACATTCATTGGATGGCACTGCTAGTGATCGATCAGGGATTTGAACTTCAAAATATACATCTCCTTGTAATGCGGAGGAGACATTTTCACATCAGGAATGATCCATGGCTTCGGACACCCTGCTTGCAAAAGAAGACTAACTTTTATTTTTGAGGATTTAGTACACACTGATAAAGTCCAATGGTCCACTTTGCTGCAAAATGGAATCACACTGACCCAATAGTCACAAGATTTCCTGAGCCCCGCATGCTATTTGTTGCCAGTCGCCTACCTGGCATCCCCTCCCTGATATAAAACAATTGCCATTAGTGGGTAGTTAACAACAGACAACCAATACAAAAGTGAGAAAATGGGCCCAATTGCTGTAAAATGGGTGCAGTTAGAATACATTCTTAAACATTGAAATTTGTTGGAAACTGGAAAGGAACCCTGGAGTAAAGCCACTCCAAGCTGCCATAATAGTAGTCTAGACCAGAGGTGTAGCTCCAAAGGGACAGGGGAGTACACGATGCACCAGGCGCACGCCCCTGTGGGGGTGTGGCGAGGGCATGGTGGGACAGGACAGGACGGGGGGGACAGGGGCATGGCAGGGGCGGAGGACGCACCAGTGCACCGGGCGATTTCCCCCCTCGCTCCGTCCCTGGTCTAAACAACCAGCTACTAAAAATACAACATTAACATCCCCTAAAATTTGAGCAAACCATTACTTCTAAAGTAGCCCTTATTTCTAAAGATGGCCAGCGTGGTGTAGCGGCTAAGGTATTGAACTGGGACCTGGGAAACCTAGGTCCAAATCCCCACTCTGCCATAGAAGCTTGCTGGGTGACCATGGGCCTATCATAAGGTGACCAGATGGTCACCTTGTAGTGTGAACCGGGACAGGTGGGCGGCCATGCGCGCGCAGTTGCAGGAGCGGGAAACGGGAGCACCCCAGAAGGCCGTGCTCCTGTGGCCGCGTGCGAGAGGCTGCTGCACTGCCTTGCGCCCCAGAAGGCAGTGCGGCAGCCTTCCAAAAACCAGGACACTTGAAAAAACCCGCAGGACGCGGGACAAGTTGTTTTAAGGCAGGACTGTCCCACCAAAAGCAGGACGTCTGGTCAGTCTAGCCTATCATACTCTCTTAGGGTAACATTGATAATAATGGGCAGTCCCAATCAAAAGCCAGAGGTGGTTGGGTGTGGTGGCACTGCAGCAGCACGGGGAACAAGAAAAGGCTCTGAACCCCACCCCACTTCTTCCGCCGAAAAGCCCCATGGGGTTTACAGGACCCCTTTCGGTGGCATAAGTCCAAGGACTGGGGTGCAGCACTCCGGGCCCTAAACCTGTGGAGAGAGCTGACAAACATCAGCTCCACCCCAGGAATGCCCCAGCCCCCCGCACAGCCCTGATGCAACCCAGACTTCCAGGTTTTGTGGTGTGGACTAAAGGACTGGCAGCCACTGGCACAACTGCCACGCTGGGATAAGTGCCCCAGGGAGGGTAAATGCGCTGACACATGGCTGTGCTACTCCCTAAAGCCCTTTTGGGGGCCCCATTGAGAGGGGCTGATAATTGGCTTTGGGTCCCCGTTGGGGAGAAAGGGGAGATATTAATGAAGTGAAGAAATCATAACAACTTGAGCCAGTGTGGTATAGTCCAACTTGGAAATGCAGGGAAGGATGACATCACAACATGGAGGCTGGTGGATCTCATGAGGCCTGTTCGTTTCATTCAAATCCACCGAGCAAAGTACATTTAGACTTCACAAATTTAAAAATAGCTAACCAACCCCTTTTGTTTTCATTCTTTTGTATCCAGTCTTGTTCTGCCTGAGCAATGCCTTCCAGGGACCGCCTCGCAGCCTTAGAAATTTGTTGAGTCTGTTCTTCTTCTTAGGTTCCCCCCAAAGCCTGCTGGAATTTGTACCCCAAAGCTGAGTGTAATTAAGGGTTCTCCCACTGACATTTTTCACACGAGCGTGAGGACCTTCAGTGGTCTGTCAATCTCAATGACAAACCAAAAAGGGGGGGGGGGTAAAACCAAAGAGGAATTAATAACGCTATCACCCATTGGCAGCGAAGTGGAAAGAATAAGAGCCTCTGAGGGTCAGAAAGAGAAAATGAGAGCGAGAGATCTGTCACTCAGTCGTGTGACAGAGACGTGGGGAAGATGTGGTGAGCGGTCTGATTTGACAAAGGCTGGTGTTTGGAACAACAAATACCGTGTTTAAGAACGGGCCCCAAGAGGCAGTAACTCAAAGGTCGAACTAAAATTCTGGAAAAGAAAAGGATGGAGGAGAACTCAGGCTGCTCTCATGATTTCCAAATACTGTTTTTCCTCACAGAATAGCCCTCTCAAACTCAAAATAAAGCACTGGGTTCAACCTATATCAGTGGTGGCGAACTTTTGGCACTCCAGATGTTATGGACTACAATTCCCATCAGCCCCTACCAGCATGGCCAACCAGGGACCTATATGCTCATAAACATTCATTAAACTTGTTTCTTGACCAAACTTCAGCAGTCTGGCCCACCAGTTATGCATACCTACTAAGGACTGTCTGTAAATTTTATTTGTGATCTTGGCCAAATTCTAATGCCAATAACAGACTCCAGTACAGCCAGCCACAGTTTTCAGGATTTTAGTCCTCAAGATAGTTTTTCATGTATCCACAGAATATACGAAGGGAGAGAGTTAGAATTGTGTCCCCTTTCTTCACTTTGATGTGTTCATCCGCAGGTAAGAATAGAGCTTATGTGCAGACAAGGCAGACATGCACCCACCCACTACCATTGGGGAACTTGTGAAAGGCAGTTCTTCAGATGACAGCAGAATGCGTGGGGACTCAGTCTAGAGTCTAGACCCGTGGTGGCGAACCTTTGGCACTCCAGATGTTATGGACTACAATTCCCATCAGCCCCACCAGCATGGCCAATTGGCCATGCTGGTGGGGCTGATGGGAATTGTAGTCCATAACATCTGGAGTGCCAAAGGTTCGCCACCACTGGTCTAGACCTTTGGCTGAACAAGCAGTAGTCGAGGAGAGGAGACTCACAATATGTCACAAGCAATATGCCACAAGAGGTGGGCACAATATTCCACAAGCTCCAACTGTCCCACAGGATAATTGTATTCCAGTGTTGCCAGAGTAGTTTGGACTGCAGCTGTGAGGAAGTCAAAACTGAGAGCCAGTGTTGTGTAGTAGTTAGAGTGCTGAATCTGAGAGACCCAGGTTTGAATACCTGTTCTGCCATGGAAGTTCACTGGTTGACATCAGACCTCTCTCTCTATCTCTCTCTCTCAACCTAATTTACCTCACAGGGTTGTTGTGAATTAAAATGGAAAAGAGGATAATGATGAGAGCCACTTTGGGGCCCCACAGAGGAGAAAGGTGGGCTATAAATGAAGTAAATAAATCAACAAAATCTTCCTTCTTGTCATGTTAAACAGGGGGGTTTTCTTCAGTTTCAGTAGGGATGAGAGGAATAGGCGATGACTTTTCACTTACAAGGCAGTGGACTCCCAGCAGGTTTCTGCAGATTGGTCTTGGGCCCAGTCAATATGCCGTCGATTTTAAAAAAATCATATTTGAAGACACCTGGTCACAACAATTTCACTCTTCATTACTAGAAGATTGTTCATTAACAGGCTATAGAGGGCAATATAATTTATTCTACCATTTTAAAAAGTTTATATAGATTGATGATATGCTTATATGTGGAGAAAAATATGCGTATAATATAGGGGGCATCATTTTGTACTTTTGCCCCCCTTCCAAGAAAATATGTAGATTTGGCCCTGGTGCCCGGGCACGGAATTAGCATGGGTTTGGCCCCCATTGCTGTGACTGGCAAAGCTCTGCAGGGAAATTTGCATAACATCAATTTCTCATTATGCCTGGATGGTTCTGGTCAATGCTATCTGTCCCTCCCGCTCGCCAGCCAAGAAAAGTTCCAAATAAAAACCAGTTAGTTACGGCTGAAGGTACCACCAGGTATACCCAGAAAACATACCCTGTCCTGTAAAATAGGCCTGATACATCCTAACATTTTGCAGTGAGCAATTCAATTTCATGGGAGGAGGGCGGGGAAGAGACCTTTTAAAAGAAAATTAAAGCACGGAAGCCCTACTGAATTTATGTTTTATAAAGGGGACAATCACAGAAAGCAAGCCTGTTAACAGCATATTTATCTGTCGGGTATTTGACGGGCACCTGCAGTGCTTGTGGAGTACTTAGTTTGCTTTTTTAAAAAGCGGCAGCCATTTCAAGTTTTAATTGTGTTTTTAAAATAAGTGATTAACTTTCTTTTTTTTCCCCCACTTGAAGCCTCTGCCGTTCCACCTTGATGTGGTCACTTCCTATCATTCCCTTTAATTGCATTTTTTGATGAATTAAGCCATCATTTGGGTAGTTTTAATCTCTTTGTAGCTGAGGGGGTGAAAAAAATGTCTTGCAAGGAGACTGAAGCTGTGTTTTTCTTCCTTTGTGGTGCTCCTCTTGGGACGTTGGGGCACTTCCATGGCAGGAAGCTGAGGCTCATTCAGTGGTGGAAAACATACAACTCCCTTTGCGATGTGGTATTACTTTAATAGTTGCAAGATAACCTAAGATGTCGTGCTAGCACGGGCAGGTGTATTCTGCTACTTCCTGGGCATAAATCTGGTTTTAAAAAACTGTCAGGGATATTTTGGTGAAGGAGACTTGGGTCAGGAGAGAGAAATGTCCCAGTTTTATCCTTATTATTGACTGTATTTTATCCCATCCTTGACTATGGAGATCTCCTATTTGCCTCATTACAGGTGCATGGTGTAGTGGTTAAGAGCAGGCGGGTTCTAATCTGGAGAACCGGGTTTGATTCCCCACTCCTCCATCTGAGTGGCAGAGGCTGATCTGGTGAACCAGATGTGTTTCTGCACATCTACTTTCCTGCTGTGTGACCTTGGCCTAGTCACAGTTCTTGGGAACTCTCTCAGCCCCACCTGCCTCTCAAGGTGCCTGTTGTGGGGAGAGGAAGGGAAAGGAGCTTGTAAGCCACCTTGAGTCCCCTTACAGGAGAGAAAGGTGGGGTATAAATCCAAAACTCTTCTTCTCGTGGCGCAGAGTGGTAAGCTGCAGTACTGCAGACGGAGCTCTGCTCTCAACTTGAGTTTGACTCCAATTACTGACCCATGGGGTGATGTTTATGGGGTGGCTCAAGGTTGACTCAGCCTTCCATTCTTCCCAGGGCAGTAAAGTGGGGACCATCTTGCTGGGGGTCAAGTGTAGATGCCTGGGGAAGGCAATGGCAAACCACCCCATAAACATCACCCCACCATGGGTCAGTAATCCCCTGGTGTTCTACCTTTTTATCCCAGTGGGGCAAATAGTAGTGTAACCCCCATGCTCAGAATGGGTTGACCCAGAAAGAGGGGGAGACTCAAAGCAGCAGAAGGCTGCAGAGCTCATGTAGTTTGGAGGAGACAAGGCTACCAGACTCGGACCTTGATTTGTATAAGCCCTTAACACCTTGTTAAGGGTTTTTAATGTTTGTAATGGGTGAGAGTTCTCCTGGAAACCTTCATCATGTTGAATCCTGTTCATCAAGCCCTTGGAGTCTTCAGGAGCCAACCCACTTGCAAAGAAGAATTGGACTTGGCAGTATCAGTAGACTGTAAATATAAGGACTTGAAAATGCAACCTGAACAGGACCTTGAAGTGTGATGTTAAATGTTGATGTTTGATGTTATATGTTAAGAAAGTAAACCATTTTGTTTTTAAAATTTGTTGTTGCAAACTCATTCCAAGTTCTGCCCCACAGAACCCACAGATAGAGGTTACAGTAGCTCCAAGCCCGAAAGGGGAAGGGTGACCTATTAAGTTCAATAAACAAATAAAAAATAAATACTGTGACCAAAGCAAATGAAGATGGCATCAAGGTAAAACTTAATGGCCCATCGTCCCATAGTCCTGAACTGAGGCCCCTTCTGCACATGCAGAATAATGCACTTTCAATCCACTTTCAATGTACTTTGTAGCTGTGCAGAATAGCTAAATCCACTTGCAAATAATTATGAAAGTGCATTGAAAGTGCCTGTGCGGAAGGAGCGCCATGCATAAGGAGAAAAAGAATCGTTCCTCATTCCCAGTGCTGGCACAGGAGCCTAATTGTGTGTTTTATGTGCCAGCAAGTCATTTCTGACTTATGGCCACCCTATGAATTAATGGCCTCCAAAAAGCCCTGTTGCAAACAACCTTACTCAGGTCTTGCAGACAAGGGAACATGACTTCCTTTACTGAGGTCATCCGTCTTGTCTTGTCTTGTCTTCTCACAATGTGACCAAATTGTTTTAGGCCCCTTCCGCACACGCAAAATAATGCATTTTCAAACCACTTTCACAACTGTTTGCAAGTGGATTTTGCTATTCTGCACAGCTTCAAAGAGAACTGAAAGCAGTTTGAAGGTGCATTATTCTGCATGTGCAGAATGAGCCTTAGAGTTCAAATTCTGAAAAGGCCTATGAAGTGGTGGGAACAAGAAGTCTGACAGGAAAAGGCGACAGGAAAAGGCTTTAGTTCAATCATACAGCTCATATAAATACACTCTGTCAGGCGGGAGACTGGCATCAAGAATAGAGCACCAGGGGGGAGGGAGGGGGGGATGAGCAGGCTGATGGAAAAGTACTTTCACGCAGGGGTGTCAAACTCGTGGCCCTCCAGATGTTCATGAATTACAATTCCCATCAGTCCCTCCCAACCTGAGCATTGGCTATACTGACAAGGGCTGATGGGAATTGTAGTTCATGAACATCTGGAGGGCCGCGAGTTTGACACCTGTGAACCCAAGGCCAGGCGGCGTTATCTCAGCCTACTGACCTTAAGTCCATCCTGCATTCCTGTCTTCCGCCTTCTGTAGTGTGAGATAGAGCCAAGGGAAAGGGAGGGGGGAGCTAAACAGGGGTTGATACCGTGTTTCCCCGAAAATAAGACAGTGTCTTATATTAATGTTTGCTCCCAAAGATGTGCTATGTCTTATTTTCAGGGGATGTCTTATTTTTCCGCTCCACAACTGCATGCTCTGGTGTTCTGTTCGACGGGCATGCTTCCAAACAAAAACTTTGCTACGTCTTACTTTCGGGGGATGCTTTATATTTAGCACTTCGGCAGAACCTCTACTACGTCTTATTCTCAGGGGATCAGAGGTGGGATCCAGCAGGTTCTCACAGGTTCCCGAGAGTAGGTTACTAATTATTTGTGTGTGCTGAGAGGGGGTTACTAATTGGTGATTTTGCCACGTGATTTTTGCCTTAGTTACGCCCCTCCTCTCAGCAGTAGCACGCAGAACTTGAAGCAGTCTAGCAGGAGGTGCACCGCCGTGCGTGGCAGCCTGCGCCTGCGTGCATTCGTTTCCCACCCAAGGACCGGCGCAGCGGCTGCGTCCTTGCCACAGCCCCGCCCGGGAATGCCCCGCCCCCAGAATGTCTGGCCACACTCCCGTCGTGCCCCGCCCAGCCCCACTGGCGCTACACCACAGTTTGAATCCCACCACCATTTGGATCCCATCACTGCAGGGGATGTTTTATTTTCTGGGAAACAGGGGATATTGGGACTGTTCGAGCGTACCAGTAGAACCAGCTTCTTCCCTCCAGCCACTGATGTCTGCCAATAAAGACTTCTAAACCTTCAAATTGCAGCGTCTGATTTGAGTGACAGATCTGGGGCTTGACACACTCAGCGTATTTATTTATTAACTTCGTTTTTACCCCACTTTTTTCCCTCTGTGGAAAGCCAGAGTGGCTTATAACAGAAGGTCCTCCCCTCCTCCATTTCATCCTTACAACAACCGTGTGAGGTAAGTCAGATTGAGAGGGTATGCCTCGCCCAAGGTCACCCAGCAGGTTTCCATAGCAACGCAGTGATTTGAACTTGGGTCTCCCAGATCCTCGTTGGATCATCTAACCATTGTTCCCAGTGGACAGGTTCAGGTAGCAGAACCAGGGAAAGAAAACCCTGAAGTCTTAAAGAGCGGGCGGCAGAGCACACGGAATTCAGCTCAATGGTCTGACTCAGTCTAAAGCAACGTCATCTACTCGAGTCTTTCTCCGACTCCGTTCCCCTTAACCACATTATGCCACGACCACCAAAAATTATTCAAATTAAACCAATGTATGCAATGATGCTAAATCTGAATAATTCATTCCGGTCAGAGGATTTGTGTTTTTGATAAAGAAGTTGGACTTTTGGCAAGCAGAGGTTGCCCGCAGCCCTGAATGTATGGTATGTATTTATTTGCTTTACATTTTCCATCATCTCGTACCAAATATTTTTGTATCAAAGCTAGAACACATGCCTGTAAATTGTACTCTAAGGATTAGGTTTATGGCTTATAAATATATATATATACACACACACGCACACACACAAATGTTCAGCAACTTTTTTTAAATTCTACTGTTTCATGTTAAATGCTGCGGACATAATTGATGGGAGACCAAATGACCAAGTCTTAGAGCGTTCCCCATGCTGTTTCACTGTTGTTGACTCCTACTCAATTAAAGTGGAAAAACTAAATGTTTTTGAAATGTTCTGCATAATTGGAGACTCATTCATCCAAAGAACCACTTTGCAAAAGTCTCTCTTCTTGGGTTTTTACAACCGATTACAATCAAAAATTGGCATTCTGTATCGGACTGATATGCTATTTTGTGGGATGTGAGATTATGTTATGAAGCTATAAAACGAAAGATTGGTTTTATCCCCGTAATAAATGTGATTTGTCATGGTTTTTCACTCAGCGAGAAGGTTTTGAATGTACGCTGAAGTTTAGGGAACAAGTTCAATGGAAAGAGTACCCCCCTCCCCAAATTAAAATTGAACAGTACCCTAATGGATATGGTTTTCTGCAGACTAAGTGGGAGAATTGCATTCTGGCTGGGGCGTGGTGGAATCTGCCAGTAATAGGGCCAATCAAAAGCAAATCAGAGCAAGGAGTCCTTAAACCCTATTTGATGCCAGCCACCAGGAATGCATACTGATTTTTTGCCGCTGTAAGCAAATTACATTTTCGCCTGTAGATATCTACCATTTATTTATTTGAAGATTTCTCCCCCTAGCTTTCTATCCAAAACACCATCTAAGCAGAACATAAATCAATAACGATGAAGTCCAAACTATCTAATGACGAAGGAAGCTTTGATTCTTTATACCTTTAAAATCTTGTTGAACTTTGAAAGCATGACTGGACTTGGTTCCGGCTCTTCTACTGCAGACCAACATTTGTACCCCTTAAATCCCAAACTAGAATACCAAAAAAAGTATTTCTAAAAAGTGGCAAGTTTCACTTGTTGCCTACAAGATGATAAAATAGGTACTGTGCAAATAGGTTGTGCTTGGAGATTCTGGGGGGAGGGGGGAGCCCTGGAATGGCAGAGTTTGGAGAGGGGAAGGGAGGGAAGGATATAATGCAATAGAGCCCACCCTTCACGGCTGCCATTTTCTCCAGGTTAACTGATCTTGGGACCCTTCCGCACACGCAGAATAATGCACTTTCAATCCACTTTCAATGCAATTTGCAGCTGTGCCGAATAGCAAAATCCACTTTCAAACAATTGTGGAAGTGGATTGACAGTGCATTATTCTGCATGTGCGGAAGGGGCCTTTGGAAATAAACTGTAATAGCAGGAGCTCTCCAAGCGTCACCTGGATGCTGGCAACCCTAAACGCAAATATTATTGGGAAGGGAATTCTATAACTGGATGCCATCACCCAAAAAAAGCCCCTTTTCCTTGCCGCTATCTACCAGTCCTTTGAAGGTGAGGGAATGTGGGCTAGGGCCAACAGAAGCAGATCTCCATAGGACTCAGCAGTCCTTAAGGTACGCCAGGACTTTGTAAGTCGAAGCCAGCATTCTGACTTTTGATCAGAAACAAACTAGAACCCAAGGATGCTCATTCAGTATCGAGGAAATTATCTGCCTGTTATTGAAGTTTACGAACATTTGTGTTCTACTGCATGCTGATCAATAACCGATGAAAGGTTTACTATGCTCTTTTCCTCCTCCTACAATACAAAGACGCGTTGCATCAACCGCTTTTATATTTGTGCATAACAAACAACAATAAAGGGCATAAACAGTGAAATCCAGTGCAAAACAAACTGTGCAAAATTCACAACGATACAGCTTACAATGGTTTCAATTGCAGCATTCACTTATAATGCCTCCGATACGTCTCAATGATGTCCTCTTATATCTTTAATTATGACGAAACTCTGTGTCCATAATTCTCAAAGGGACAGAGCATATTGTTCTTAGAGACTTCGTCTAGGCTTCAGTGCGCTGCATTTACGACACGCCAAACCCATATTTTATATCGCTGAATTCCTTTACGTCTGGATGATAAGCGGACTGGTCTGTGCCCAATCCGAATACTTAGAATGAACGGATTGCGCTATTTTAGCCGTTTCGTCATAATTAAAGGAGTTTCGTCCTAATTAAAGATATAAGAGGACATCATTGAGACGTATTTTATATGCCTTTTATATGATATACAGTATCCTACCTCTATAATGGGGAAGAGGGCGTGCAGGATAACAAGAGCCAAGCTAATGGTGGTTGTGGCAGAGCTGGTGTAATATGGGGCTTGCCAGTGCAATCCTAAAAGGAACTAATCCTTTTAAACCCGTTGACTCTGTTTAGATTTGCACTGCGAGGAGTTCTCCAGTTCCAGGCTTCCTTCTGCCATGAATTCATTCAGAGGCTTTTGACAAGGTGCCGTCCAGCCTCAGTTTTCCCAGTCTAGAGTATGCAGGGGGAGTAACGTTGGCCTACCTCGCAGGGTTATTGTAAGGATTACGACATAATAATATCCATGGAGCGCTGTGCACCCGCTGAAGTGCTACATAAATTTTAAGAATTATTATTAGAAACGAGTCACCATCGAAGGCGGTTAAGCCCAGGGCTTCCCAACCCACAACTTAAGTGTCCTGACCTATACATTTCATTGCTTTCAAGCAAGCACACTCACAGAGCAATCCAAAGAAGAGGTGCACCCTTCAGCACCCTGGATTGTCAACTATCAAGACGGCAACCCCAACATTATCCATTCATACCAGCAAATTCCCAGGTTTAAAATAACTAGATGAACATGGATCAAAGCAACCATTTATGGTGAGAATAAAGCATCTCCCTGAAGCACAGCTGTAGATTACCACAGCCCAGTTATCTGCAAGGTATGCTAAATAAATGGCAGGCAACCAGATCTCCTTTTAAAATGATTCATATTTACTGGATTTGCTCAATCCAACTAAGTTCTGGTTAGATAGCTCAGGTCAGAATAGCGATCCGGAAGGTATGCATACGACATCGATATGCACCCATCTGTACCACTTTTATACACTGTACGGTTACAAGTTGGATTAATGCATTTCTAAAGGATCTACTGCCTTGTGGTTTGTTTAGAAAGAACCCAAAAAGCGGGGGGGGGGGAGCTAGCCAGCTAGTGTAACAAAGCCATGTTGGGGGGGTTCCCCAACTTTTTACAATGAAAGAGATGAAATAATTTTAAACATAGACACACAATGAGTTTATTTATTTAGAAACTTGTTAAACTTGTCTGGGAATTGAAAATATTCAGTGTGGACGTTGTACAGGACTGGCCAAGAGCCAACATCCAATTCTGAAGGGAGAGAACCATGTACAAGGAATCACAGGTTTTCTCCCTTCCCACCAGTGAGGAACCGGTTAAAAAAAAGTAATTAGTTATACCCACAAGCAGTATCTAAATTGAAGTCCAGCCCTGTGGCTTCAGCCAGGGAAACTTCAAAGGCCTCTAAGTGTGTTTAGTATTTTAGTGCTGGTACCACAGCAATATGTCACACTTTTCAAAGGGCTGTGTAAACATTTCCTTCCCTTTTCGTAGAAGCGTTTCTTTTGGGTGCCCCCTATAAACAGTGTTCATTAACAAGACTGCCATTTGTCATAGGCGGAGGAGACTGATAGGAAGACCCTTCCGTGGGCCTTCCTTTCTTGTTTGCCGGATAGGACACTCCCCTCAAATGTTCATCAGACAACGATGCCCCTTTCAATGAGAATTGCCAAAGAAAAATAGACAGCCAAGAAAGATTTTTTAAAAAAAAAAAAGGAATATTGAAAGAAGAAAAGAAGCTGGAGGGATCTAGTTTTAGACAGATCCCTAGGAAAAAGAACAGATCTTTGTAGACAAGCAGTTCAGGATTGGGTGAGTTTTATCATTGCCAGTTCAACACTAGGTACTCAAGAAATGGACACTTTCCCATTTATCCGTGGAAAGGGTTATTACCAAGAGCCTTTGAGAAATGGCATTGTCTTGAATAGACTGAAGTGGTTTACATCCAGGCCGGTCCAAAATCCAAATCCAAAAATAAACCCCAATCCTGACAATACTGCTAACGAGAACCAACCACGACACAGAACAGTGTGCAAGTTTTTGAAAGTTTACACATTGTTCTGTGCCTTGAGAGCTGGTCCTCATACACAGTATTGTGTGGACTGTGGTTTGTTTTTGTATGTCCACCACACCCGCACCCCGCTGCTTTGCCATTCAAATTACAAAGTTGGCTTTGAGAAAATATACCCACATGCGTATATATGTGTATAGATGTATACACGCACCAATATACATATATCACCCTCTCCAACTTCTACTACCTTGTACATGCAGTGTATGGTGCATGTTGTACACACAATATGCATATTTCTCTGCTAGCATACTATAGTGGATATAGCAGAGCCTAATACATATATACAGGAAGTATGATGGAAGCAGGGAAAGTTACATGTCAAATAACTAATGTTCTGCATGCATGCATGCATAAAAAGGGTGACTTCCTCTCTGTGTGCCTATGTAGTTTATCCACACATTTCACAAAAGAGAGACGAGCGGCGCTTTGCACTTTCGAATTCCATCTGACTTTCATGAGTCATTTATTCCGAATGGGTGCAGTATTGTTGCTCAATAAAGTCTATGCAATGCAGATGTGTATTTAATGACATAACAGCTCGCCATATACTGTATATAGTCACTAGTCTATATATAGAATCTGCACTGTTGTATTCTGTGTGTGCGCGTGCGCGCGCGCGCGGGCGTGCATTGTGGCTCAGTGCCAGAGCATCTGCCTGGCTTAGCTGTTATGTCATGAAATGCACATCTCCAGGCTCTGCAGCCAGCATCTGCAGTTAAAAGGATTAAGGCATAGGTAGGGCGGAAAACCTTTGCCTGAGATCCCCAGAGAGCTGCAACCAATCAAAACAGATTGTTCTGACCATTGGTCTAACTCATCACAGGAGAGTCTACTATATTATGTGAGCATGCAAATGACAAAGAAATATTATGCGTATCCATCCATGTACTGAAAAATGCTTCCCATTCCCATTAGTCTTCATGACCCTCTCCCAGCTTGTTATATTGAATCCAGAATAACCCTCGCTTTGTGCATTCCCATAATTCTTTGCTATATCACCATAGAGTCCACAATTTCATGTATCCATCCATGCACTGTATCCATCTCTAGGAAGGACATTCCAGAGTTATTAACAAAAGCCGTTTCTTTGTGGGAAGAGGTGATGAGCAATATTCCTGTGCGGTACCTGTTTGTTTACAACAGTACAGGTACTGAAGATGCAAAGCAGCATCTTTCTGCAGCTCTTCAAAGCCGCTGCTGGCAAACCAACTTCAGGGACTGAAAATCAAGCACAGGTTCATTCTCTCAGATAAGGAGGCCCATTTCCAGAAGCAATCTGGAATCTATCCCTGACTTGCTGTTCCTTAGCATGTCCAACCAAGCTACAGCGAGGCTTAAAGGAGGAGGAGGAGGAGAGTTGGATTTATATCCCCCCTTTCTCTCCTATAGGAGACTCAATGGGGTTTACAAACTTCCCTTTCCCCCTCACAACAAACATTCTGTGAGGTAGGTGGGACTGAGAGAGCTCCGAAAAGCCCAAGGTCACCCAGCTGGTGCATGTTGGAGTGTACAAGCTAATCTGAATTCCCCAGATAAGCCTCCACAGCTCAGGCGGCAGAGTGGGGAATCAAACCCGCTTCCTTCGGATTAGAGTAAACCTGCTCTTAACCACGACGCCACTGCTGCTCTCGTCAGGACAGCCTGATCTACCACATCTCATCAAGTGAACCTCGACCCACCCACTTGGTGTCAAGATCCTGATAATCTCCAAAGGGACTCAGAAGAACCCTGTGTATGAGAGCGGATGTGGATTGAATCTAATGCCAGTGCAGTCAGGAAACAGGTACCATCCATGTTCCATTGTGCTATCTTACATCTGAACAATCTAGAAGCCATTCAGCTATGATTTGGCTCCTTTGCGCATCAAGGGTATCCTTGCACGTGGTTGTCCCCTTCTGTCGCTCCCTCTCAGGAGCAGCCAATGAAGACCATGGGCAATCGGTACAGGACAGACAAAAGGAAATACTTCTTTACCCAACAAGAGTTGAAATGGTGCAGTTCACTGCCAAGGGATGAAACCATCGCAAGCACAGGTGGCTTCCAAAGGGGATTGAACAGATGCATGGCAGATCAGTCCATCAGTGGCTACTAGCCATGGTGACTGAAGGGAGCCCTAGACATCTGAATACCAGGTGACAAAATAGGTAAAGGTACACTGTACCCCACTTGTTGGTCTTCTTCCTGGAAAACAGGTTGTCCACTGTATGGGACAGGATGACCAAAAACTGGTCCCCTGGTCTGGTCCAGTAGGCCAGCTCTTACGTTCTCATATGAACAGCAGCTAGAGTGGATGGGCTCCATATCCTTTCAGCCTGTGATCATCACTGAAATTGTGGCTTCTATGGTAATATGGGAGCAGCAGTGGCATAGTGGCTAAGAGCAGTGGCTAAGAGCAGGTGCCCTCTGATCTGGAGGAACCAGGTTTGATTCCCAGCTCTGCCGCTTGAGTTGTGGAGGCTTATCTGAGGAATTCAGATTAGCCTGTACACTCCCACACATGCCAGCTGGGTGACCTTGGGCTAGTCACAGCTTCTCAGAGCTCTCTCAGCCCCACCCACCTCGCAGGGTGTTTGTTGTGAGGGGGGAAGGGCAAGGAGATTGTCAGCCCCTTTGAGTCTCCTGCAGGAGAGAAAGGGGGGATATAAACCCAAACTCCTCCTCCTCCTCCTCCTCCTCTTCTTCTTCTTCTTCTTCTTCTTCTTCTTCTTCTTCTCCTTCTTCTAATATAGCTAATAAGTATGGGAATGCATAGATGAGGAGGAGGAGGAGATTATACCCCACCTTTCCCTCCTATAAGGAGACTCAAGGTGGCTTACAAGCTCCTTTCCCTTCCTCTCCCTACAACAGGCACCTTGTGAGGTGGGGGGGGGGGGGCTGAGAGAGTTTCCAAGAACTATGTCTTGCCCAAGGTTACCCGGCAGGAATGTAGGAGTGTGGAAACACATCTGGTTCACCAGATCAGCCTCTGCCACTCAGGTGGAGGAGTAGGGAGTCCAACCCAGTTCTCCAGATTAGAATCCACCTGCTCTTAACCACTGTACCACGTTGGCTCTCAGTGATGTTCATCACTGAAATTGTGGCTTCTATGGTAATATAGCTAAGAACTACAGGAATGCATGGAGACAGAGATATTCTGGACTAAACCTGGGAGAGGGTCATGAACACTAATGGGGAGGGGGACGCAGTTTTCAAATTCTAGTCCACACTTATGCTTAGAATTCTGTGAGCAGTATTTGCTTGGGCAGGCTCTCAACCTTCTAAAACAGCCTTACCAGGCTGTTCAATTTCCCTCTTGGGTAATGTACAAAGTCACCTTTTCCCCCTGAATCCCAGAAGAACACCATTTTCACACCGTTTTCACACTGGTGTTTTTGGGCCATGTGGAATCAGCCAAAGGGTTTAGGCTGCAGCCACTCTGCATAGGATTGCGTTTCAGAGGCCAGGATCTCCCTCCTCCCGAAACGAGACGCCACGAGCTGCAGGAATTGGGCACTGACTGTGGATCGCCCCATCCAGCAGTTCTCCATATTGCTGCAGAGGACAGCTGCTTGACTACTAGATGCAGCAGTCCAAGATTAGATCTGGCACGAATTGCAGATTCACACCCCTGCCATACATGTTCCTCCACCCCAGAAGTCTGTGTTGTAGCAATGTCATCAATCCTTCCTCTCCATTCTCCTTTAAGAAGCCTGAGTCCCCAAACAGACTGGGTAAAAGTGCAAAAAGAAAGGAAGATGGAAGAAGGTCTCTGCCCCAAGGAGCCAACACTATAAATAACAGGGAGACAGATAGGTAAAAGAAAAGAAGGGAAACAATGAAGGCCCTGGCAAATTCAGTTCCTCATGAGGACTAGGCTGTTCTGGCCAAATTAGCTGGGTGCTGAGCTTGGAAGGAGAGGATTCCTGGCATAAAGGTCAGGAAAGGACACACACGAGTCACATTCGGCAATCTAAAGCGGAGTGAGGCCGGGCCTCAGCCCGCCAAAATCAAAGGCTGATTCCGCATGGGTCAAAAACAGCAGTGTGAAAACGGTGTGAAAACAGTATAAACCCTTTTATACCATTTTCACACCGTTTTCACACTGCTGTTTTGGGCCCACGCAGAATCAGACAAAGGGTTTCGGCTGCAGCCACTCTGCATAGGATTGCGTTTCACAGGCCAGGATCTCCCGCCTCCCGAAACGACGCAACGAGCTGCAGGAGTTGGGCGGGGGTCGAAGCAGAGCAAAGGGGGCGGAGGGGGGAAAGGGGGCGGCCGGCGGCGTGTCCAGCAATGCGGATTAGCCGCTCCGGTGACTGAAAGAGCCGCGCCGGTCAATGGCCGGCCAGGGAAATTGACAAGCCGGGAGGCGAGAGTGACTCGCTTTGCCCGGCAGCGCCGTCGGGGCCCAGGCTGGCGAGGGGCGGGCGCGGCTCTCCTTGGTCTTTCGTTTCCCCCTTTCCTGCGCCCCCCCCCCCTTTTGCACCCCAGTCCTTTGCTAGTGCCTCACGTCGGGAAGGGACAGCCGGGGAACCTTATTTGCAACTGTTATGATTATTGTTGTTTTTTTCAGCGAGGCTATTTGCAGGCAAGGGCCAAATACTAGAGGTCGTCGTCAAAGGAATAGCAAAGAACTCCTATGTTACGCCCCCCCACCCCGGGCTGCGGGGGGGGGGCTAAAGTCTGGACTTGCATATATTTTTTCCTATTTAGGAGAGTAGGAGTGGAGCGGGGTGATGGCGGCAAAGGAAGCCCCCAGACCCGAAGAGGAATCCTAAATCCAAGGAATGCGAAATCAGAATCCTAAATAAAAACTGCACTTCACGGTCTGCTGTTCCATAAAGCGAGACCTGAGGTTTTGTGGTGGTTTGCCCAACCTGGGGTTCAGGTATCACCAAAGGGGCACAGCCGGAGTGTTTGGGGCTCCCGGGAAAAATTAGGCAATGGGTTTGCTAATATGGGCGTACCATTTTAGGAAAACGGGTTGCCAAGGGGTGCAGGAGTTTTTTGGGTTTTTTTAAGGGTTGGGAACTCCTGGCCTAGACGAAGGAGGGGGGGGGAACCCTCCAGGAGGCAAATTACAAGCGCAGAAAAAAAACCTGTTGAAACTTGGGAAGGTGCGAAGAGGAGGGGGGGGCATCGCGGCCGCCTTTCCATTGCCTTGGTTTGCTGGGGGGGTGGGGGTTGTGTTTTCTCAAGAAGTGAGGGGGGGGAAGGAACAAGCAACGCCTTTTATCCAGCTGGGTCTGCGTCTGGCTGGGGCGAGGGGGGTGGTCCAAGCAGCCAAGCGACTTGGGACCCCCGGCTGGGATGATGTTCCGTTCGGGGGTGCTGCAGAAAGTCCCATTGTCCAGGGAGGCTTGTTTGGCAGGAGGGGGGGCAGCAGAGCACCCCGTCGGCCCCCGAGGGAGAAGGTCAGCTCTAAGGGGCCCGATCTGGCGAAGGGGGTCGCTTTCCAGAGCGGGGGCCGAAGCCCGAAATCGGGGCGACTTTTCGCTCAATGCCCGGGACTGCCTGCTGGGGAGTAAATGCGGCTGGTGCTTACTCTCGTGTAAGGAGGTGGGCAGAGGATCGCGCTTTGCAGTCCGTCCCTGCTTGTCTAAAAGGCAGGCCCGTCCAGTCCCGGGAAACTTTGCTGAGCGCGCACCCCGCCTCTTTGCAAGGGCTTATCCAGGTCTGGATCGGGGCCCTCTAAAGGCAAAAGTCCCCATTCAGAGCTGCGAGACTTAGAGGCCGGAGAAGGCTCATTTGCAGCTGACCGGCCTCTCTCCGACCCGTTTACTCGTTCCCAAAGTTTTGTTACTTTTAATACAATTCAATTCAATGTAATTTGTTTTTGTTTTGTTTTCCAAATTAGCATTTTCGCTATTGCCAGCCGGCCTTCTCATTCAGATCCTGCTAAGAACCTCAAACGGGGATCGTTCTGCCCACTTCGTGGAGCGACAGGTTTGCATGTGGAGCAGGAACAATTCGATCGCATACATACGGGCTCAGAAGTAAATCTCGCTGCCACTGGGGGCATTTACTCCCAAGTAGGAGACCCCCCCCTCCGTCCAGCTGAAGCATCCCATTTCCCCCAAACAGAAAAAGCAGAGAGATCGACCCACTTCGATTTGGTTTGATTTTATTTTAAAAAATAATGATTTTATTCATTTTGTTCATTTGCAAAGGGGTCTCTTGGTGCGGAATGCTAGTAAATGTCATGGGGGGGGGGCGGGTCGCGAAGCTGCACGCTTCTGGTTTTCAATAAACTATTTAAACTTTACAAGGGACTCCGAAGGAACCGGCAGGAGGTGCGAAGGCGAAAGGCGAAAACGGAATTTCGAAACAAACTATATTTGCATCATGTTTTCCTTTGGGGAGGGGACAGGAGAAGAAAGAAAGAAAGAAAGAAAGAAAGAAAGAAAGAAAGAAAGAAAGAAAGAAAGAAAGAAAGAAAGAAAGAAAGAAAGAAAGAAAGAAAGAAAGAACCAAAAGCGACTCCGCAAGTTTCCAAAGGTGCTGCTCGCATCTGAACTGAGCAGAGCTCGCCCACCAGCCTCGGAGCCCAGCCCCGACCACTTGGCTTCACTACCGCACTTGGCCCGCGATCCCTTGCCGCTAAGGCATCTCCCAAGCCCACGATCCGGGCACGCGCAAGCCTTGCCTTACACGCCCCCACAAAAGGGAAGAGCGGACCTGTTTTCAAATCGGGTCTACTGGAGGCAGCTGCTTAGGGGGGGGGGGGGGAAGAGAAATCCGCTAATCCAAGGCAGGCTGGCAGAAGGAGGGGTCGGACTGGGTCCCAGGAAATCAGACAGGGGTCCAATGAGATCGGCTGCTGGCCACTCGAGCTTCCCCACCTTGATCCCCCCCCCCCCCAAACAACAAAGCGAATACTCTTTTTTCTTTCTTTTTTAAATGCCCCGCGACCGATTTCACGTTTCCTCTCCCGTTTTGCCCCTTTCCCGGCCGCAGGGCCTGGGTGGAAACCAAAAATAAGAGCGGGGGGGGGGGGCTGGGGGCCTTAGAGGGGAAAAGGCGGCAAAGGCTTTTCTGCCAAAAGAAAGTGGGAAGCCAGCGGCGCCCAAGTCTGTGCGGGGCCGACGAGAGAGGCGCGTCTCCGGCGTAACCTCCTCGGTCCGGGCGGGAGGCGCAGCCGCTGCGCTTCTGCCTCGGAGTTGCCCCGTTGCGGCCTCGTCGCTCCCGCCATCCATCGGCATCAAAGCGCCAAACTGGCCCCGGGCGGCGTACACGTGTCTGGTGCCCCGCGTGAAAGTACGTCCCCACGTGCTGGGGACCCCGGGAGCCTTCTGGAGCCGGAGGGTCGCCGAATCAACCCGGCGAGCTGGGAAAGGAGAGCGCCCGGAATCAGGGGCTAGATCCAGGCGAGAAGCCCCCGGGCAGGCGGGCCCGATCGCTTCCCTCCCGTCCCCCAGCCGCGGCTGCGCTCCCAACGTCCCTGCGATCCCTGCAATGATAAGCCGGACTTTCGCACTAGAGACAGACCGGAGCTGCCTGGCCGCCGGCTTTTATTTTAGACAGTTCTGCGTTTGGTTTAAAAATAAAAAAAACACACATTTCACTAAGGGGGGGGGAGGAGCACCAAGCAGGGACACTCGATTCCCGAGGACGCGCGAGCTGTTGTGGGGCGCAACGGGCCTGAGAAATTTCTAAAAGGAGCCTGGCCGGTAACTTGGGGCGAAGTTCTTTCCCGCCGGGCCGTCCCCCACAAGAAGCCGACAGAGCCGGCGGTTTCGCTTTCTCACGCCCCCCCCCCCCCCCCGCGTCTATTTCTCCCCGCTCTTAGGAGGGGGCAGGGGGGCACCCAACTAAAAGCGACCTTGGCAAGCCGGGAAGGAACGGTTTGCACAGATTTTTACCCTTTTTTTCCCCCCACACGAACTTTACCCTGGCTTCTGACGGGTGTTTTCTAGTGGGGGGGGGGGGACCCAGATCCCAGGAAACCCTCCAATCCTCGGGTTAAGGGCCGGCAGGCAACAGAAACACACAAACACACACCCCGCGTGCTACTCAACGGAGTCAAGAAAAGGGAAAACGCCAGTCGATCGCCAAAGCGGTGCAGCGCTAGTCTGTGCGCACCCAACCAACTTTAGCCTGGCTTCGGACTGATGGAGACAGACATGAAAACCCCCCGCGCTGCTCAAGCGGGTCTCGCAAAGCACCCCCCCCCCCCAGCGGTGGAGCTTCCCCCTCCCCGCCACAAATCGAAAGGAACTTGAAAATGACCAGCCCAGGGGAGGAAATTGACCGGCTCGGTGGAGGGGTGGAAGGTCGCCGGGAGCCCGGAGTGGACTCCGGGCTCCCGGCGACCTTCCACCCCGCCTCCCGCCTCCCAGCATCCTTTGCCCCGCCCCACCCCCCGCAGCCAGCATTGCTGCTGCGCCGCCTTGCAAAAGGTCGCCCGGCTGCAGCGTCGTCCGCCCGGGTTTCCAAAGAGCCGACAGCGCCCACTAGGGGCACACGGGGGCAAAGCAGCCTCCCCTCCTCCTCCCCTCCCCTCCCCTGCCCGGGCGAGCAAGTCGCGAGCGCTCCTCGCCGCTGAACTTTTGCTCAACTCTTGCGCCGCCGCGGCTGAAGTTCACCAGCCACCTCTCTTCCCCCCCCCTCCACCCCCCAAAAAACACTCCTCACCCCCCCCCCTCGGCAGACCAGCGAAGGCACAAACCAGCCCTCCCCCCTTGCAACGGCGGCCGGCTCTTGCCTCCCTCCCCCCTCCTCCCCCTCCCCCTCCCCACCCATGCAAGCGCCCTGCAGGCGACAGAAGGATGCCCGGCCGGAGACCGCCCCCCCCCCAGCAAGCCGGGAGGGGAAAGGGGGGTGCCCCTGACCCAGAGCAAGGGGGACCCCCACACACACACACATGCCTGGATCCCGGACGCACCAGCCGGTCTGAGTAACATGGCAGAGAAGAGAGGGGGGGGGAGAGGAAGCCAATAGAAAGGGCGAGTGCACCTACTTGTGGCCAGCTTCCGAGCTCTGCCTTTGGATCGCATGGCTGCCCGGTCCCGCGGACGCTGCTCGGTTGGCGTTGGGGCGGGGGTCTCGGGGGTGGGGGGGATCAATGGAGGTGGGTCGCCCCCTCGCTCGGTCTCGTCCTCCTTTTTTTATCCTTGCCCCCCCCCCCACCACCACACTTTGCAATCTCTCCCTTTTCTCCCTCTCTCTCTCTTTCTCGCAACCCCGGGCTCGCTATCTCCCCAGCATTGTCAGTTTGGACACCTTCGCACATGCGCACGGGCGGCTTCTCCCGCTCCCCCCCCCCCTCCAGCGCTCTCTCTTCGACATCTCCCGGGCCCTGCCAAAAAAAGGGGGGGGGGTGGAAAGTTTGGCGCGATCTGGCACTTGTGGATTTGGGGATCTGGGCGGGGGGGGGTTGCAAGGAAGCGCAAAGGGAATCCCCTCCATCCCCGACCCCACCTTCTACCTCTTGGGCGGGGGGGGGGGGGGCAGGACAAGAAAGGAAGGTGGAAATGGACTCGAGAGAACCAGGAAGACGCGTGTTCACTGCATGTCTAAATGGGGCTGTCGTTTTCTTTTCTTCTCTCTCACCCCCACCCACTCCGCCATCCTTTTCTCCCGATTGTTTTCCTCAGCTTGTTTACTCCGAAGTAAATCTTACTCGCAGGCGACTGACTCCCAAATAAATGGGCACGAGAATTTCCAGCAGGGACAGGGGGGGCTCGCCCACCCCCCAGGAAAGGTGATGCGGGGGGGGGGCAAAGTGGACAGGGGGGAGGAGGTTCACAATCTTTGTTTTTACATAACCAATTCGCGTTTCTTGCAGATTGACTCCTGGACAGCGGCCAAGAGAGAGGAGGAGGAGGAGATGATGATGATGATGATGATGATGATGATGATGATGATGATGATGATGATGATGATGATGATCGCCGACTTCTTGCAAGGTCGCCTGGCCCGCCTCAGCTGAGCATTCACTTCTGGGGCGCAGGGAAATTGACCAAACAGGTCGCGCTTACTCCCGAGAAGACCTACTGACTGGGTTTTTTGGGGGGGATGATGACCCTGAAGGAAAGCAGGAGCTGGACAACAAGCGCTCCTCCCTTGACTCCCATTTGGGGCTTCGGCTCTCCGGTCCCTTACTCTAGAGTAGCGTCTCCCTGTTTTCCACGCGGCGGCTGCGGTCGCGGGCATCCCGTTTTCCAAGGGGCTTCGCGTGCGCTCTTACTGCAGCGCCCGCACACGGGCGTCCCAATCCTTTTACTCGCAAGTAAGGGCCGTGGATTGCCATGGGACCTGCTCTGAATGGATAGCAACTCGCCTTGGGGAAATCCCATTGAAATCGGTGGTGGAATTCAGGCGATTGATGTGGCCAACACACTTACATCCCTTCTTCCTAGGCACGGCCCGGGAAGTTCTGTGGATTTACTCCCAAGTAAATGCAGCAGGGCTGGACAGAAGCGAGTTCATCCTCACCTTTGCCTCCTCTGCAAATATCCAGGCCTTGAGAGAAAACATTAATAGAACGGAAACTGCCCTTCCTTTTACTTGGAAGTAAATCTCGTAGAATCAAGCAGAATTCTCTTTCAAACAGGGACTGGAAGAATTAGACAGACAACCCACTGAAAACGTTTGGAGCCCCTCCGGATCAATAGGTTGTGTAGGATAGAGCTGAAACCCCCTCCCCCAAAAAATGTGGAACTCCCCCCCCCAAAAAAAATTCAAACAGATCTGTTGGGTTTTGCAAAACATCCACTCCGCGACCTTCTTGGGTTTTGGTTTTGGTTGTTGGTTAAATTGAAAGTGGGTCGTTAATAAAACGCCCCCTTTCCCTTTCATTTGAGGGGGGGGGATCTTTCCAAAGGGGCTCTCTGCCTCCTGCTCGAGGTATGAATCAAAAAGCCACATTAATGGGATTTTCCCTCCCCCAGTTCCCGAACAACCTCCCTGCACTGAACAGTTTTGTTCAATACCTTCCCGCCGCTATTTACGCCCCTATTAATATCTGTTGCAAATCCCTGCAAACCCCGTAAAAGAAAATTACGAGCGTCCAGACCCGGTTCGTGCAAACGAGGCGCACCGGATTTGGGGGTGCAGGATGGCCTGCGGGCGTCTGAAGCCCACCGCCCTACCACCCCCCCCCCCCATACCAGGGGAACAGATCCTAAAAGAAGCAAACCTTCCTGGTTTCAGGACGGCGGAGATCCACCCGTTTAGACCCTGTTCATGTCAATGGGATTTCAGTGCATCTTAGGGTGGGGCGGATGCATTGAAGGGCAAATACTTCTACGGGTGGGGACGAATCAGTGAGATTTCTCAAGGCAGAAAAGCGATTTAGGTTCTTGTGCGCAACTTACTTGTGAGTATTGACATGGGTCGGACTCGCTTCCTAGGAAAAGTGCCACGGATCAGGCCTGACAAATGCGCAAAAGGAAAACTCGCGTTTGAGGTTTCTGGTTCGGAATATCCTAATCTAGTGGGACGGGGCAGCCCACCCTCTTCTCAAAGCGGACGGGGCTCGTGGGGAAGGGTCTCACTGCAGGCTGCCAGAGTTTCAAAGGACATCGGAGGTGGGGGGGGGGGGGAGAAAACAGGGAGAGTCAGAGGCGTTTCCCCTCCTCTTAAGAGAGAGAGAGAGACCAGAATGGTCCTGCCCTCTGGAACAGGTCCTTGGAGTGAAATAAATGCACGCAAGGGAGACCTAACAATAGCTGCTAGCCATGACAGTTCAGTGGAGCCTCCACGTGCAGGGGCAGTGTACCACTGATTATCAGATGCCGGTCACCCCAAAGACGCCCCGCTTGTGAGTGTCCCCCTAGCCCAGTCCGCTGTGGAAGAACCGGGGCTGAGGGAGGTGGGCTTTGATTTCAATCCCAAACGCCCATGAAGCGGCAAGAAGGGGAACTCTGGAAGAAACCCCAGGAGGAAGCAGCTGCAGGGCTGCGGAACGCCCCGCCACTGGAGGCCAGAAGTGGTCGGTGCACGGTCGGAAAGACAGGAAGCCGGGGACGGGACTGGCTGGTGCAGGACTGAAACGGGGGGGGGGGGGGGGGGCAGGAAGGACTTTCACATCTCCCCGCCCCCATGAAGAAAAGACCATTTCGGCTCTTCCCGTCTTGCGCCTTTAACAGCCTGCCCCAGCCTGGAGAAATTCAACAGGGGAAGATCCCCCCAATCTTTGGGAAGCTGGCTAGGCTTCCCCGATTGAATTCCGATCTGCCCCCGTTCCTTCGCCGCGGCGCTTAAAGGCGCAGGAGGCTTGTAAAAGGTGCCAGACAGGCTGCGCGCTTGGGCACCTGTCGGCTTCCCTCCCCGCGGCCTGTGTCAACAGCGGCAGGCTCCCAGGATCAACGCCTAGAGATCCATGCCCCCCAACCCCAACCCAACCCCACCCCACCCCCGCTTTGGGTCTCAAGGCCTGGCTGGAAGCTGCCTGCTGGAAGCAGAGAGAACCTTCCCCCACCAGCCCGGGACACGCGCCCTCTGGCGCCCCTAGCGGACGCCCTTGAACTTGGCCTCCTTTTGGTGGGGGCACCTGAGGTCGTCAGGGCAGCTGCGCATCTCAGCCCGGAAGGGGAGGGGGGTCTTGCTGACCCGGGAACGTCTCCAGGTAGCGGGGGAGGCCATCAGGCCTGTGGGGCGAAATGTGCGGTTGAAGCTTTGAGAGCCAGGCCAGGGTGGCGTAGTGGTTCAGAGCAGGCGCACTCTAATCTGGAGAAACTGGTGTGATTCCCCGCTCTGCCACCTGAGCTGTGGAGGCTTAACTGGGGAACCAGATTAGCTTGTGCACTCCAACACGTGCCAGCTGGGTGACCTTGGGCTAGTCACTGTTCTTCGGAACTCTCTCAGCCCCACCCACCTCACAAGGTGATTGTTGTGGGGGGGGGAGGAGTTTGTAAGCCCTTTGAGTCTCCTTTCAAGAGTGAAAGGGGGGGGGATATAAATCCAAACTCTCCTTCTTCTTTCCAAGGTCAAGAGCATCACATCAAACCTCTGATAGCAGGTTAGGACAAGGGGGGGGAGGAGGTTTCCTCCAGGGAGTTGGCAACCCAGGGATGCAGGTGCGGGTCTGGCAGTCTCCCAGAAGGACAACTGATCTGCAGACAAGAGAGATCAGCCCTCCTCCTCCCCCCCCCCCCGAAAATGGCTGCTCTGGAGGGCAGACTCTGTAGCAAGGGGCACCTCACTGAGCGTCTGCCTTACCCAGGCTCCATCCCTCCAATCTTAAGAGTTTCCCAAGCTGGATCTGCCCTCCCCCGGCCCCCCACATGTGGAGACCGGGCGGCGCAGACCCCTGCTGCTCTCCCCATTCCGAAGCCCTCTGGCCTGGGCCTTCCCCTTGAGCGCGCCGTCTGCCCCAAATGGAAGTTTCTCCCAATCCAATCGGGTTGCTTCCCAGGCGTTGAGACCGCAGCCCCTGCTACGCTCGTTACGTGGAAGTAAGGCCGAGTGAAATGAACGGGGTTGGTAGGATCGGGGCTCCCCACGCGTTTCCTGGAGTTTGACAACTCCACGTGGCGGGAAAGGTCAGGGGAGCCAAGAGGACTTACTTCAGAGTAAACACGGCCTCCAGCTGCACATGAGGAGATCCGCCAGGCAGAGGGGGAAATGCTATACACACACCACATACACACAGGGAGTGAATACCAATTTGCAGATTTGTATAAGCATCTTTCCTGCTTGTGAGGAGTTCCCCTCTTGGCTCACCAAGATGGATCGTTCCTTTTAATTGCATCCTCCCGGAACTACCCCCACTCTTTAGGGCCCTTCCACACATGCAGAATAATGTACTTTTAATCCACTTTCACAACTGTTGCCAGTGGGTTTTGTGTTCCGCACAGCTGCAAAGTGCATTGAAAGCGCATTAATCTGCATGTGCAGAATGGGCCTTTCCGGCGCCCTCATTCACTGCCGGCTTTATTGCTGCCTGCAGCGCCTGGCGCTCCGCGATCCTTTTCATCCTTCCTGGGAAGAAAGTCCCAGTCAAGGGAAGTCAGGGGAGCCCGGGCTGACTAACTCTCCTTGAGCCCTTTGACCCAGTAGATTTCCCTGGATTATACAGAATCAAGGCCTTCCAGAGCGCGAGGGGGCTGCGGGGGGGGGGGGAGGAGGAACAGCGCGATCCTGAACAGAGTTGCGCATCCGTCTCAACCCACCGGGCTTCAGAGGTGCGTCGCTCTGTTCAGGTTGGTGCTGCTGGGAATCCCGCAGGGGTCAATGGGGTTTCCTGCCTACTAAGTAAGTGCGCAGAAGTTTGCAGGCTGCCAGGGGAGTCCCGAAAGCCGGGTCTGACTCCGAGTAGACCCGCTTGGATCGCAGAACCAGCGGCCTCGATCCGCACCCGGCGATCTCAAAAGGAGGTCCAGCTGGAGGAAGTGGAATCCAATGGGCGATGTGGGGGTTTCGTCTCTGAGCACCAACTAGGCCAGTTGATAGACGAAGATTCGGGGAAGCCACGGCGGAACCCCCCCAGTCGGCCATGTTAAACACTCAGTGGTGCGCCCGGCCTACCTCACAGGGGGGATTGTGAGAATCAAATGCAGGAAGGGCGGACTCTGTGTGACGCTTGTTGGGAAGAAAAGCCTGGCACAACTATTCACATATAGATGATGATGATGATGATGATGATGATGATGATGATGATGATGATGATGATGATGATGATGATGATAGGTCCATGGATTTCATCAGTAAAGTTAAGCCTTTGTTTAATGCTGGGGATAAAAAGATCCTTTTAAAACCTGCTGAATGACGCGGCCTCTCGTTTCCTTTTCCCCCGCACCGGGCGATCTTAAGCATGCTTACTGGGATTCC